>NC_056729.1:248983007-249105507 GCF_019279795.1 Protopterus annectens | reverse complement strand
GGCTGGAAAGAATCCAAAGATATTTCACTAGACAAGTCACTAAAGCTAACCATTTATGCTATGAGAACAGGCTGAAAGTTGTCATTGGTTCAGTTATAGATAAACTGGCAAGATAAAATTTAATTTGGATCTATAAATGTGTAACTGCTAACACCATGGCAGCAAAACTAGGAAATGAATTTAGGCCTCATTTTATGGCAACCAGAAACAGCTATTTATTGTGAACTATACTCCTTAAAATAGTACTATAGTAAATATATTCTATAGTTCATAGAAGAAATAGTAAACTATGCCAGTATATGTTAGAAAAGCTGGAAGTCTAGAGCAGAGCCGGTGTTAGCATTTTGGGAACCCCCAGCAATTGTCAAATTGGGGGGCCCTAGATGCTTTCAGTCTGAGTATCACACTGTCACTGCCACCCCTACTTAGTAACCTTTTAGTTTATGCTGCAAATGTTTAGGAGTAGTACACACAGACTGACCTGTGCTACAATGCGCTTACATTACAACAGGCCTGTGTGCAACACTATTTTGGCCCATCTCACAAAGGGTACAGTCACAGTCACTGACATTTAATTGCAAAAATAATACATTACAATAATTCTATGTACAGGACTGGACTTGGGTAGAATTGCACCCTAGGCACTGCCTTCTGTTTCAGCACACCCTCCCAAGCCCACACACTCATATCCTCCAGTGCTACCCCCCTCCCATTTCCCACATCTTGAGGTCTCCATACCATACAGGTTACTTTTTTCTTATTTTTCTAATATTTTGCCTTACTGTTCAACTTTTTCAAGAAACTGTGATTTTCTGTGTGCTCTGATGTGGATTTTAAAGTTTTTTTTTCTTCTTACACAACCTTTTCATCCACTGATGGGCTTGAATAGAAATTATGATTAAGGGAAGAAAGTCAGCATGGTTCAGCTTTAGTTTTTCTTGTATCCTTTCAGTACAGTATGGGAAAAAGACAGACCACTAATAACTATTTAGTAAATAACTCAATTAAGTTGGTACCCCTAGAAGCTATAGGGGTTACAGATTATCTGGGATGCATTTTAGAGCATTTTCCCAACCTTTTAATCCAACAATGGTCTAAATAAAAATCATGAATAAGAAAAGAATGTGTCTTATTTTTGTTTCTTTCAAGGAAGACCTAAGTTTTGCCCAAGGCTTAATGCTCAAAGCTGACAAAACAAGAGCTCACAATAAACTAACAAGACAAATGCTGTGAGAATACACTGGTCCTATCTGGGAATACACCCTACATCCCTAATCCCTTCAAAAAGACAGTCAATGTCTATGAATCCCTCTGGTGTTAGATTGGGATAAAAGCAGAGTTTCAGATTGCCACAGTCATGTATTTCAGGTGACTGCTGACATACATATACACAAAATGCATCTCACCCCAACCCCAAAGGCAGCCACCTGTATAAGTGCCTAATGTGTGATTGTGAGGAAAGTGAAAAAACATAATGACTACAGTAATGTATTCTACTTTGTTGCTCCTTGACAGTATACTACCCCTACACAAACTATAGTAACCTTCTTTGTACAACTCTGAGGTCTGTGACAAAAGTAAAAGAAACAATGACGACACTGTCCCCAGCCCAAACTAAAGCCATAATGACCTCCTGTGCACACCTCTAAGGTTTGACTGTGATGCAAATTATAGTAATAAAGCTGTTATTAAGTGTATTTTTAAAGTTTAAAGCTGTTTTAAGTCTATTTTTACTGTTTTTGCCTTATCTTTTAAAAAAAAAACAAAAAAAAAAAATCCTTGTTTCCCGCCTTTCCAAGCTAGTATTGTCCAGTTTTCAGGCTAGTGCTGAATTCAGGGCTGTGATACTAATTTCTGAGTTGCCCATACCTTACTTGAATAGAAGGAAGTTTCTCTGTTCACCTGTGAGAGAGGGGAGCTTTGAGCAGCCTATCTGTCCCTGGAGGAGTGGTTCCAGCCCAGATGTTAGTAGTTTATTGGCCATTTTGGGCTAATTTCTATCTCTTTCATTTCCTTACTATAAAAACCGCGTTTGCACGGTTTTGCAAACTGGGCAGTGCCGGTTAGCTAGGGTTAAATTATTCCCAGCTCCATTATATCTCCTCTTCAGTTTTTCCCTTGAAACTAGGCTAACTCTCAACCTAAGCACTCAAAAAGCATCTTACAGCCCAGCACTTGCTCAGACCTAATAGCAAGCACTAATATACCCAGACACTGATTGCCCAGCAGGGCAAGGCCCTTTATTCACCCCTCACCAACAAAGCAGCTCACCCTACTATTCAAGCATGACCAAAGGGCAACTTCAGGTGCACTCTCCAGTCCAGCTGGTGAATCTGGGTATCCTGAGGCAATGTTACAACTGCCTCATGTACACAGACAACCCTCTCTTCCTACCACAAAACACTAACATATGCGAGAGATGCAGTTATACAGCCAAACTGGAAGCTAAGCTGTCTCCACCCAAGACTGGAACAGACAGTCAAGAGGAGAAGGTTAACACTTGCACCACAACTCCAGCCGCACACAGACCTATTAAAACAGCACTGGCAAAAAATACACATAAATACACAAAATCATACTCGGAGGCTCTAAATAAAAACCTGCAAAAGCATCAGAGACCTCCAAAGCAGACACCCAAACAACCTGCACTTCCCATCACAAACCAGACAACACATAAAACACAAAATCAGTGTGCCGCACAATCACAGCCCTTAAGGTGAAATAACATACCTAAGACAATAGTAATAGGTGACTCTATAGTCAGGCACACTGACGTCCCACTCACTAGGCTGGACAAGCAGAAGGTTACTGTTAGCTGCCTGACGGGAGCCAGAATCCGCAACATAACACAAGCACTCAGGTCACTCCAGAACAAGTACAAATATGACTCTGTCATTGTTCATGTTGGTGTGAATGACCTGAGACGTACCTCCCTTGACTACATGAAAAGAGACATGGAAGAGCTCTCTGATGATGTAGCCCAGGCTGGTATGACCCTGACTCTGAGTAGCATCCTGCCCTCACCAAGAATGATACCTCAGTATAAAGAAAAAATGATCAATTTAAACAATTGGCTAAGCTTCTAGTGTCATTCAAAGGGGATCCAGTGTCTGTCAGCCTGGGATGACATGCTTCACAAGCCGCGCGGCTTCGCAAGAGATGGCTTGCACCTGTCACCCCTAGGCTTTCAAATACTGGCCAAGGCTCTTGCTGCCCCCATAGTGCCTTTTTTAGGCAAGGCTCAAAAGTCAAACCCACCACCGTAAACAGCACAATTAACAAAAAACTGAGGGTTATGCTACTCAACTCCAGGAGTTTAAATCTCAAAACGCACACGCTCGAAGCACTCCTCAGTATGGAGGACGTCGACATCTGTGCAGTAACTGAAACCTGGTTCAAGGTTCCAGAAAGCACCCCAGCACTACCGATCTACAACTCATACCACACGTTTCGGCCACAGAAAATGGACCAAAACACAAAAGGAGGGGGTGTATCCATATTCATCAAGGACACCTACACCTCCAGGTTAGTGGCGCAGCATAATACCTCTGAGATCATCCATGTGCAACTAACATCGGGCAAATCTGCAATGCAAATTGTGGCCTGCTACAGATCATCCTCCATGACCCAGGACCATCACTCCACCTTTCTGGAGACACTGGAAAACATGAAGGGCCTACCAAACACCCTGATATTGGGCGATTTCAATTACCCTACCATTCACTGGGAAAACTACTCGAGCACAAATTTCCAGGCCCAGCACTTCCTGGAATACATCAACTCAAACACCCTGGATCAGCTGGTAAACTCCCCTACCAGAGGTGAAAACATATTGGACCTGGTCATCACCAGCATGGGCGACAGGTGTTCCACACTGGAGGTCAACCCGTCACTGGTTAGATCAGACCATAACCTAATCACTCTGGATGTCCACACTCCACCACCACCCCCAACAAAGGCAACCACAGTAAAAAAATTTCTAAAGCAAACTTCACCTTACTTAAGACATAGGTGGTAAGTTTCACAGCCCCCATGCTAAAGGATAATGCTGCCCAAGATGCAGAAACCTTTACAAATGCACTCTGTGAGCACCTACAATGATGCATGGATCTTGCCACCCTAGCAAAACCAAGACTTACTCCTCTAAGTGAAGGAAACCAGTTTGGTGGACCCCTGCAATAAACAGGCTATACAATAGAAGGAGGAAACTAGTTCAGAAAAAAAGCAAATCCCAAGAAGGAAAGACATCCCTAATCAGTATAAGAAACTAAGGTCCCTCATGAAATCATCCAAGGCTAACTTCGAAAAAAAATAGCCAAGGATTCAAAAGATAACCACAAAGCCTTCTTTAGCTATGTTAAGAATCTAAGTAGCAACTCGCAGATATGCACTGAAGTAGTGCAAAATAGCACAAAATATACTGAACCTATTGATATTGCCAACATCCTGGCAGATAGATTCAGTGCAAACGTCACCCCCCCCCCTCTCACCTCCAAAAGGGCCCACAACAATACTGGAAAAGTATAGTGTCCCAAAAATCACAGACACACAGGTGAAAACAGCCCTTTCAAAAGCCAAAAACACAGCATCAATGGGACCAGATGGTGTCCCAGGCTGCATCTTGCACGAACTACAGAACGAACTAACCCCCCCCCCCCACCTAAACACGCTGTTCAACCTCAGCCTCTCCACAGGCTACATGCCCATAGAATGGCGCACAGCAATGCTTATTCCTCTCCACAAAGGAGGGGCCACAACTGACCATGGTAACTATCACCCCATAAGCCTGACTAGCCTGGTCTGCAAGGCTATGGAGCGCATCATCATGGAACTCATTAACAAAGACATTGGGAACCTCCAAACACATGACCCAACCCAGTTCGGCTTTGTTAAGGGCAGATCATGCCTATTAAACCTGGTTGACTTCTTCGAGACAGTCACCAAGGCCATAGACGAGGGAAAGGTGGTTCACACAGCCTACCTTGACCTTGCCAAGGCTTTCAACACCATTCCCCACTTGGGTATTACAGAAAAACTCACCAGCCTGAACATAAACCCCTACGTCACGAGATGGGTTGCAAACTGGCTTACAGACAGAACTCACGCAGTAAGAATAGTGGGCTCCAGGTCCGACTCTAAACCAGTCACAAGTGGTGCCCCACAAGGCTCAGTCCTGGGACCCCTACTGTTTGACATATACTTCTCAGAAGTACAGGCAAACACAGGAGGACTATGGTTAACCAAGTTTGCCGATGACTGCAAACTGGGAGCCATAACTGACTCTCCGGCTGACACGGACATCCTCCAAAAGGGCCTTACTGAGACGGACACCTGGTGTCAAAGTCATGGCCTCAAGCTAAATGCCAAAAAATGCATAGTCATCCCATTTGGGAAAAACAAAACACCCACAAATTACCACATAGGTGGCAGCCCCCTTAATACAGAAGAGGTAATAAGAGATCTGGGGACCCAGGTAGATAGTAATCTCTCCTTTGACAATCATATTGCCAAAGTAGTTAGGAAATCCTTCTATGTGACCCATCTAATTACTAAAGGGTTCACATCTAGAAATAAAGAGGTTATAGTGCCCCTCTACCCATCACTCATTAGACCCATCATAGAGTACAATGCCCCATTTAGGATGTACCTCACAAGATACTTCCAACAGCTGGAAACACCACAAAAGTACCTCACCAAGAGGATTACTGGTCTCAAAACATATGTCCTATGCAGCCCGACTGACTCAGTGGCATATTGCTTACTCAGAGGTGATTTCTGCCAGACTTACAAAGCCATGTCCAACTCAGAATTGATGGACATGCTCCACCTAAAGAAATCCAAGTCACTGTGAGCCACGCGCTCTAGTGAGCTAAACCTCACCACAACAATAAATAGAACATGCTGGAGGGATAGATTCCTGTCACAGAAACTCCCCATGCTTTGGAACAAAATTCCAAAATACATCAGGCAGAGCCCCTCACTAACATTCTTCAAGAGAAACCTTGACGAGTGGATGAGTAAGAGAAAATATACCCCTGGGATCACTTCATTGGCTCTGCTTGACAGAGGATCTATTAATTAATCAATGGGACGGTGAAAGCCGACACGGTCTGGCTAGGCTTATAAATGCCCATGGGCAGATAGCCTAGTACCTACCTATGAACCTATAAACTACACAATTCCTAGCACCCCCATAACCTACATCAACTTTTAGTAAACACATATCTCAGCAGGGCCTGTTTTAGACTGGATGAGACTGAGGGCAGAGGCCATTATTAGCTTTATCCTAAACAGGTCATATCATAGAGCCATTCAGGTTAAAGAGTGTAATCAGAAAAGTAATACAATTTTCTCCTCATTTTTCCCCAACCAGCAACAGCTTTTGTGGGGCCCCCATACAATCAAGGATGATTAAGTGGGCCTCTCTGTATTCTTTTATACAATCTGGGAGCGGGGACCACCAGACGTCTGGAAGATCTGAGTGTCTGAATGTTCCATGATATACTTTATGCCTAAGTTCTGAAATGTAATTACTTGTTTGTTGCATTTCTATTGATATCCAGAAGAATAATGTATGTGTCCCTCCATTATTGGGCATGTGCACAGATCTGTGATATATTTTACACACATACACACACACACACACACACACACACACACACACACACACACACACACACACACACACACACACACACACACACATACAAGCATAAGCCATAACAATACTAGTTTTATACTTATTTCAGCAAATAGCAATACATTGTGCACTACAGGTACTGCCGCACCAGATCAATGACTGCTGTTTAGCAGTTGTCAAACAGCAGCAGCAGGGGTAAGTCACTTTTATTTATCTCATTGAAGTAATACATATCTATTACTGTCCCTGATTTCACAGACCTTCCTTGATTTTGCCTCATACTTTTGCTCTGTCTTCATAAAAAAGTTTGATTTGCTGGTAATCCTTCAGCATTACATACAGTCAGTAGATTCAGACATCAGAGTTTTATACTTTTTATTGTCCAAAAATGTATTTTGATGCAAAAGGTTTTATTCTATTAACCTTTTAATTGAATTAAAGTAATACTTAAAACATGTTCCTGATTTTAAGTCTTTATCTGCTATTATTTTTGGCATTGTGCAAAATTCTTTTGCAACGAAGTTGAATGTTATACTATCTGATGTTTTGCCAGTATTTGGAAAACTCCCTGAAAGAGAAAACCATCCTTGAAGATCAGCGGCATCAGTTATTCTTAAAATCCAAGGTATGCACTGAGATTAGTCTCTCTGGGCTTCTGATCTCTGTAGTGAAACCTTGTTCATGTTCATTATCATCTTTATCGTAATGGGGTCATATCACATCCCTGTTAAGGTAAAACAGCATAGTCTGGAAATTGGTACTTTATTTTTCTCCTTATTTTTTCATAACCAGCAGCAGCTTTTGTGGGGCCCCCACACAGTCAGGGATGATTAAGGAGGGCCCTGCAGCCATGTGTATTGCAGGTACCTAAAGATGACTATGTTGTTAATTTTAATGGAAAGACTATGCACCAGCAAGGTTTAACTATGCTAGGAGCACTATGTCAGTGGTAAAATATTTAATGGAATTGTGAAGCATATTACTTGATAAAATACTTTTTCTATAACCAGAATATCTTTGAATTTTACAGGAGATATAAATAATAGTTATTATTAGCCACCTGGTTTTGCAAGTATACAGGAATGCTGTACTAGCTTTTGTATGTTATAAAATATCAATTTACAATAACTTGCTGTGGTTGGGGGCCCCCAGAGACCACAGGGTTCTCTGGTGCCTAAAGCTGCCTATGGTCTAGAGGCATTTAAAGGTGCACATAACTACTGAACAGATATTTTATATATATATATATATTATATATATATATATATATATATATATATATATATATATTATTTTTGCTGGAACTTATCTTTACTTCTCTAATCTTTACAACCTATGTGGTGTATTTGCTTATAGTTGAAGGTAAAGCTTATTTTGGTGCATGCATGTTTTATTTACATATTTTTAGCCTACCCTTTTAGGGGCACCTGACATCTGGGGCAAGAAAGACTGAAGAAAATGGCGTCGGCTGCATCTTTTGTACCCCTGACGATCTGACGTCAGGGAGGAGGCGACAGCGGCCGACGCAGGACCCGGGACTTTGGAGTTCGGGCCGACTGGGGGCAGCCTGGCAGCAGGATAGCCCAGGTGTAATGACTGCAACAGTGAATACACTCTAACATCTCCATTTAAGGTAAGTGTACACAACTGTACTGTCTACAAGAGGGTAATGAGACCAGCTATGTTATATGGATTCGAGACAGTGACATTGACAGAACGGCAGGAGTCAGAGCTTGACGTGGCAGAGTTGAAGATGTTAAGGTTTGCACTGGGTGTGACTAGGATAGACAGGATTAGGAATAAGTATATTAGAGAGTCAGCCCAGGTTGGAAGGTTTGGAGACAAAACCAGAGAGGCAAGATTACGTTGGTTTGGACATGTGCTGAGGAGGGATGCTGGGTGTATTGGGGAAAAAGATGCTAAGGATGAAGCTGCCAGGTAACAGGGAAAGAGGAAGGCCTAAGATAAGGTTTATGGATGTGGTGAGAGAGGACCATGCAGGTGGTTGGTGTGACAGAGCAAGATGCAGAGGACAGGAAGAAATGGAAACAGTTGATCTGTTGTGGCGACCCCTAATGGGAGCAGCCGAAAGAAGATTGCATGGACAGTAATATTTTTAGTTGGTGTTACAGATTTTTTCCCCCCCAGGTTTGTGTTTTTTTTTTTTTCATGGTTGTGCCATACTGCCTATCGTTTCATAAAATGTTATGAATCAGTATTACAGAAATCCATGCAGGGAAAGCAGTAGCATTACAGGATGTGGTGCCATGTACATACATCTTTCATTGTTTTGTTTATGAGCATATGTAGCTTAGTGGTTCAAAGTAATAGGTTATTCTCCTCCTTCATAACAGCAGTCTTGACCCACGCTGAGTTTGGACTGTAAGAAATATTTTTCCATTACGCTTGGTGTTCTACCACAAAGCCGTTAGTGTGGTAAAAGCATTAAACATTAGCTGTATGTGGCTGTGTGGTGTAGGAGGACAAAGGTATTACTGTGATGCAAGAGTTATCCAAGGTTTGGTGGCTAGGGCATTAGAAGAACCAGGACATGAAAGAGATGGTGGTTCTTTGACATGACTGCTTTTGGTTTCAAGAACAGAGCCATTGTCTAAATCTAACGATTTAAAAAAGAGAGCAAGAAGAGTACAAGTAGAGAAAATCTGTGAGACAAGATGGTGGGCTTAAAGATTCTCTATTTGTCCTGGATTGCAGGCAGAAAAATGACTCTTAGACTAGCCTACCTACCCAGTTAAATAAAATGAGATATATATTTTTATCACCGTAATATTTCAAACTTCTGAGCATTTTCTAGAAGTTGTTTTAGTCATAAAAGTCCATTTATTACACTGGGACTGCTCTGAAAGAAATAATAAGACTCTTCTATCATTCTACCAGCCGGAAGTGTGTGTGTGTGTGTGTGTGTGTGTGTGTGTGTGTGTGTGTGTGTGTGTGTGTGTGTGTGTGTGTGTGTGTGTGTGTGTGTGTGTGTGTGTGTGTGTGTGTGTGTGTGTTTGCGTATGTATATATCTGTACAAATATCTAATATATTATATATATATATATATATATATATATATATATATTATAAAGTCATAGAATGTAAAAGCTACATAATGAGGTTTGAGTTTCAGATGTATCTGAATGTATGGAATTTGACTATTTAAGTGGACATGGTTTAGAAGGACACTGGTTAACAGCAGCTAACATGTATGTACTCATTGATTCAGTCTGTGTTTGATAAAAACTCATGCGTAGCAGTTTCATATTTTCTGTTGAGATATGCTGTGTGTAAAGTTTTGTTTGCTTAGAGTTTAGACTAAAATTACTGCTTTGGGGTTAGGAGGGTGGCCTGATGGTTAAGGCATTTGCCTTGCAAACACAGGGTGCAGGATTTGAGTCTCGCAGGGGATAATTGACTAGGCTTGAAATGGCTCGCAAGAACAGTTAGCCTAGTACTGAACTATGAACTATATATATATATATATATATATATATATATATATATATATATATATATATATATATAGTCATAAGTTCATAGGTATTTACTAGGCTATTAGCCCTAGGGCCTATATAAGCCTAGCCAAAAAGGTACCCTGGCTTTCACCACCCAAAAAAACTATTTTCCTGTGCCCCTGTTGAGCAGAGCCACAGAAGTGATCCTGGTTTTTCTTGAAGAGTGCTAATGAGGAACTTTGTGTGATATAGATAGGTAGTTTGTTCCAGAGTATAAAGTCTCTGGGACAGGAATCTCTCCCTCCAGCATGTTCTGTTTATTGTGGTGACATGGCTTAGGTCCCTAGAACGTGTAGCTCAGAGGGATTGGGATTTCTTTAAGTGGAGCATGTCCAACAGCTCTGGGTTTGACATAGCTTTGTATGTTAGGCAGGGATCGCCTCTGAGTAGGGGATACTTAATGGAGTAAAGCTGGAGTTTTTTTAGATGGTCTGTGTAGGGCATCTGTTTGAGGCTGGCAATTCTCTTTGTGAGGTATTTCTGCTGCCTTTCCAGTTGTTGTAGATGTCTTGTGATGTACATACCAAAAGGGGTATTGTACTCTATAATGGGTCTAATGAGTGATGAGTAGAGGGGAATAATTACCTCTTTTTTCCTGGATGAGAAACCTTTTGTGATGAGGTGTGCCACGTAGAAGGATTTCCTGATTACTGTGGCTATGTGATTATCAAAAGAGAGACTACTGTCCACCTGTGTCCCAAGGTCTCATATCATACTTTCAGTGTTAAGTAGACTACCGCCTATGTGGTAGTTCAATTATGGCTCCTAGTTTGCAGTCATCTGCGAACTTCATTAGCCAAAGATCTTCTGTGTTAGCCTGTACTTCAAAGAAGTAGATACCAAACAGGAGAGGACCCAGGACTGAACCCTGTGGTACTTCCACTTGTCACTGGTCTGAAGTCGGATTTGGAGTCTGCTACTTTCACAGTGTGGGTTCTGTCAGTGAGCCAGTTGGCAACCCATCTTGTGACATAGAGATTTATTCCTAGTTTAGTGAGTTTATCTATAATTCCAGAGTGGGGGATATTGTTGAAAGCCTTGACGAGATCTAGATAGGCTGTGTGAACCACCTTACCCTCGTTTACGGCTTTGGTGACTGCTTCAAAGAAGTCTATCAGGTTTAGGAGACATGATCTGCCTTTTACAAACCTGGACTGGATGGGGTCCAGAGTGTGGAGATTAACAATGTCTGTTTATAAGTTCCATGATGATACGTTTCATGGCCTTGCAGACCAGACTCGTCAGGCTAATGGGGCAGTAGTTCCGGGATCTGTGGTGGCTCCCCCTTTATGGATTGGGATAACCATTGCTGTGCACCATTCAGTGGGCACAAAGCCTGAGGTGAGGCTATGATTGAGCATGGTACTTAGGTGGGGTGCCAGTTCATTCTATAGTTCATGCAGAATGCAGCCTGGGATGTTGTCAGGTCCCATGGATGCTGTGTTCTTGGCTTTGGAGAGTGTGTTTTTTACCTGTGCAGCCGTGATTACAGAAACTTTGCATTCTTCCAGGATAAAGAGGGGCCCTTTAGGGGGTGAGAGGGGGGGTAAAGTTAGCACTGAACCTATCTGCCAGGATGTTGGCAATATCAGTTGGTTCTGTATATTTAGTGCCATTGTGCTCTAACTCAGAGCAGATCTGAGTGTTGCCATTGAGATTCTTGACATAGCTATAGAATGCTTTGTGGCTGTCTTTAGAATCAGTGGCGATTTTGTTTTCGTAACTAGCTTTGGAGGATTTTATGAGGGTCTCAGCTACTTACTGAGCCTGACCAGGGAGTTCCTCCAATCATGGGATTTTACTCTTTTATGCAACAGTTTCTTTCTTTTGGGTTATAGTTTGTTTATGGCAGGGGACCACCAGATAAGCTTCCTTTTTTTGGAGGATAGCATCTTGGTTCTGTTAGGGATAGCACCATCCATGCACTCGTGTAAGTGCTTATAAAGTGCATTTGTGTAGGATTCAACAGTTGTACCTCTATTGTCCGTCTAGTGCATGGGTGTCGTGAAGTTTGCCACTTCTGTTGGTTATCCCAGTTAATGGTGGGGTAGTTGAAATCGCCCATTATTAGGGTGTTGGGTTGTACCTTAATATTTTCCAGTGTATCAAGAAATGAGAAGTGGGGATCCTGGGACATGGTGGGGGATCTGTAGCAAGCAACAATATGGATTGTGGTCTTGCCCAGAGTTAGTTTCACTTGGATAATCTCGGATGCATTATGCTGAGCAAATAACCTGGAGGTGTGGATATCCTTAATGAATATGGACACACTTCCTCCTTTAGTGTTTCGGTCCAGGTTAGGTGGCCGAAAGGTGTGGTATGAATTATAGCCTAGCAATGCAGGGGTGCTCCCTGTAGCCTTGAACCAGGTCTCTGTCACTGCACAGATGTCGATGTTCTCCATTTTAAGCAGTGCCTCAAGTGAGTGCATTTTGAAGTTTAGACTTCTAGCATTGAGTAGCATTACCCTCAGATTTTGCTTGCTTGTACCTATTACGGTGGTGAATTTGTCATTTGAACCTTGCCTAAAAAAAAGCACTATAGGGATGGCAAGAGCCTTAGCCAGTATACGGAATCCCAAGGGCAACAGGTGCAGGCCATCTTTGGCAAAGCATTGTGGTCTGTAGATCATGTCATCCCAGGCAGACAGACACTGGATCCCCTTAGAATGATACCAGAAGCTTAGTCAATTGTTGAAGTCAGTCATTTTGTCCTTGTACTATGGTATCATTCTGGGTGATGGCAGGATGCTACTCAGGGCTAGGGTCATACCTGCCTGGGCTACAAGATCAGAGAGCTCCTCCATGTCTCTTTTCATGTAGTCCAGGGAGGTACGTCTCAGGTCATTCACACCAATATGGACAATGACAGAGTCATATTTGTAATTGTTGTGGCGTGAACTGAGTGTGTGCATTATGTGGCGGATCCTGGCCCCCGACGGGCAGCTGACAGTAACTTTCTCCTTGTTTAGCCTGGTGAGTGGAACATCAGTGTGCCTGACTATAGAGTCACCTATGACTAGAGTGCTGAGTATATTGTTGTGTCTTATGGACTGTGGTTGAGTGGCACACTGAGTTTGTGGGCTATGTGTCATTTGGGTTGTGTTCGGGGGGTGGAAGTGTATATATATATATATATATATATATATATATATATATATATATATAATGTACACACACGTGTGTGCGTGTGTGCATGTCTGTGTGTTTGCACTGCATCAGGCACAGTAACACAAGTTCATTTTAGTTAATTTTATATAATTTCTGTGTCAGTTATGCCTCAAGAGTCTTTCTGTGAAGTAACATATAAACATTTTGATTTGCTCAGCTGCTATTTTATTACAAGTGTTAATACCATTGAACATGACTAAGGTGGAAAGGTTGTATGTACAGAAGCATGTGAAGAATATGGTGCATGTATATTAGAAAAGCAGCAAAGGTCTAGCATGTCTCTCTGGGCCTACAGTACCTTTAATTAGTATATGACAAGAAGATCCAATAGTATTCTCTCAGACTGAGATTACCATCTCCCTAGTAAAGTGACCCTTCAAGATAATCTTTGAAAGTCTATGGATCAGGGTGGCTGGGACTACCACAACAGGGGAGTATTTCAGAGAAGATCTAGGGGTAAGAGGATAGCAGAACCAGATCATTACACCAGAAAATATTATGTAACTCAAAAAAAAGTAGGTGACTCACTGGAGTTGTATGAATACTACTATGTAAATTTGAAATTAAGAGCTCGGAAAATTAAAATAAATAACCATACTGAGGTACATGTTTTAAATTTTGGCTTGAAAAGATGGAGGCATGTAATCTGTTAGGATTTATTAGAAAATTGGAAATGTTTATATATGTCTCACAAGAAAATATATGTCACTTAAAGATATATCATTTCAGTATAAAATAATCTTGGGGGTTCATTTTCTATGGTGAAGTTACATAGGATGGGATAACTGATACAGATCTGTTAACTCTGTGGTAACAGAGAAGTCAGTCTGGTGCATTGATCATGTACTTCTGAACATGTGACAAAGTGGTGGATGAAGACAAATAACTTCAGAAACGTGTCGCAAAGAATTCTATCCCATTTAAATTGTACTCACTTGTGAGGGTATATGGGGAATCTATATCTCAGTCTGAGGGAATCTATATCTCAGTCTGAGGGAATCTATATCTCAGTCTGAGGGAATTCAGCTGGTGAATCTGGGAATTTTGAAGCAATGTTACAACTGTCTCATGTACACGGACAACCCTCTCCTCCTCCAAACAGGTTCAAATATATGTGAGAGATGCAACTATTTAGCCAAACTGGAGGCTGAGCTCTCTCATCTCAAAACTGGTGTAACCAGTCAGGAGGAGAAGGTAACCTCACACAACACAATTCCAGTATCACATAGTCCCACCACATCAGCGAACCAAACACATAAATACACAAAAACATACTCGGAGGCTCTAAATAAAAATCTACCTAAGCAACAGAGACCTCCAAAGCAGACATCCAAGCAAACGCTACCTCAAAACAAAACACACACAACACATAACCCACAAAGTCAGTGTGCCAAGCAGCCACAGCCCTTAAGGCTGAATAACACACCTGATACACTTGTTATAGGTGACTCTATTGTCAGACACACTGACGTCCCGCTCACCAGGCTGAATAAAGAGAAGGTCACGGTGAGCTGCCTGTCGGGTGCTAGGATCCGACACATAACGCAAGCACTCAGGTCACTCCAAACCAAATACAAATATGACTCAGTCATTGTACATGCTGGTGTGAATGACCTGAGACGTACCTCCCTGGACTACATGAAAAGAGACATAGAGGAGCTCTCTGATCATGTATCCCAGGCTGGTATGACCCTGACCTTGAGCAGCATCTTACCCTCACCTAGAATGATGCCACAGTACAAAGACAAAATGATCGATTTTAACAATTGGCTAAAATTTTGGTGTCATTCAAAGGGGATCCAGTGTCTGTCAGCCTGGGATGACATGCTCGACAAGCCACGTTGCTTCGCTAGGGACGGCTTACACCTGTCACCACTGGGCTTTTGGATATTGGCAAAGGCTCTTGCCACCCCCATAGTGCCTTTTTTAGGCAAGGCTCAAAAGTCAAACCCACCCCCATAGACAGCACAAGGAACAAGAAACTAAGGGTAATGCTGCTAAACGCCAGAAGTCTTAACCTCAAGATGCACACACTCAAAGCTCTCCTCAGTATGGAGAACATCGATATCTGTGCAGTGACAGAAACCTGGCTCAAGGCTCCAGAGAGCACCCCAGCACTACCAGGCTATACCTCGTATCATGCTTTTCAGCCCCAAAACCCGGACCGAACCACAAAAGGAGGGGGAGTTTCCATATTTATCAAGGATATCCACACCTCCAGGTTAGTGGCATTGCAGTATCGGAGACCATCCATGTGCAACTAACAGTGGGCAAGACTGCTTTTCAGTTTATAGCATCCTACAGACCACCCTCTCAAAGTCAGGAATCTCATTCGGCTTTCCTGAAAACATTGGAGAACATGAAGATCTCTCCGAACACCATTATATTGGGTGACTTCAACTACCCAAACATTGACTGGGAGCACTACTCAAGCCCCAGCACCTTAGCCCAAAGATTCCTGGAAATTATAAACTCAAATGCTATGGAACAACTAGTCACCACTCCCACAAGAGGGACAACATACTAGACCTGATCATTACCAACATGGGGACTCTATGCTCCACACCAGAAGTATATCCCTCATTGGTAAGATCAGACCATAAATTAATTTCACTGGATGTCCACATCCCGACCCCACCCCCAGCCCAGAAAACCACAGTGAAAAACTTCTCAAAAGCGAACTTCTCACTTCTCAAAACTGAAGTGGAATCCTTCAAGGCCCCAGGGCCAGTGGAAACTACAGCCCAAACTGCAGAATCCTATATAAATGCATTCTACGGACATCTCCAGGAATGCATGGATCATGCTATCCCAAACAAAACCAAGACCCAATCATCCAAAGGCAGGCATCCAGTCTGGTGGACCCCTGCCATAAATAAACTGTACAACAGAAGGAGGAAGCTACTACAAGATAGAGCAAAGTCCCTAATAGGGAAGGCATCTCTGATCAGTACTAGCAGAAAATTACGATCCCTCATAAAATCCTCCAAGGCCAGCTTCGAGAGAAAAATTGCACAGGACACCAAAGACAATCATAAGGCTTTTTTCAGTTATGTTAGAAACCTGGGATGCAACTCCCAGACTTGTTCTGAGTTGATTCTAAACGACAAAAAATACACTGAACCCACAGACATTGCCAATATCCTGGCAGACAGGTTCAGTGCAAACTTCTCCACCCCCAAAAGAGCAAGTATCTATCCCGGCAGAGGGCTGCCTCCCAAACATCTCAGATGCTCAGGTGAAGGCTGCCCTCTCCAAAGCAAAAACACTGCTTCCATGGGACCAGATGGCGTCCCAGGTTGTGTCCTACATGAACTACAAGAGGAACTAATCCCTCAAATAAAACAGCTATACAATCTCAGCCTCACTACAGGATATGTGCCCACAGAATGGCGTACAGCAACAGTGGTCCCACTCCACAAAGGTGGAGCCTCACGGACCCTGGAAACTATCGCCCCATAAGCCTGACTAGCTTAGTCTGCAAGGCTATGGAGAGGATCATCATGGAGCTCATAAACAAAGACATTGGGGACCTACAGACACTAGATCCTACCCAGTTCGGCTTTGTCAAGGGCAGATCCTGCCTTTTGAACCTGGTTGACTTCTTTGAAACAGTCACCAAAGCCGTAGATGAAGGGAAGGTAGTCCACACAGCCTATCTGGACCTTGCAAAGGCATTTGACACAATACCCCACTCGGGCATCATAGATAAGCTATCCAGCTTAAATATAAACCCCTATGTCACAAGATGGGTCGCAAACTGGCTCAAAGACAGAACCCACAGAGTGAGAGTTGTTGGAGCCATGTCAGACTCGAAACTGGTCACAAGTGGCGTCCCACAGGGTTCTGTCCTAGGACCACTTTTGTTCGATATATACTTTTCCGAGGTACAGGCAAACGTGGGAGGACTATGGCTCACCAAGTTCGCAGATGACTGCAAACTGGGCGCCATAATCAACTCTCCAGCTGACACAAACATCCTTCAAAAAGGTCTCACAGAGACAGATAACTGGTGCCAGCACCATGGTTTAAAGCTAAATGCCAAAAAATGTATAGTCATACCCTTTGGCAAAAACAATGTGCCCACAAATTACCACATAGGCGGAAACCCATTAAGTACAGAGGAAGTTATTAGGGACCTGGGGACCCAAGTTGATAGCAATCTCTCCTTTGAAAACCACATTGCCAAAGTGGTTAGAAAGACCTTCTACATAGCCCACCTCATCACGAAGGGTTTCACATCTAGATCAAGAGAGGTAATCATGCCCCTTTATTCATCCCTCATCAGGCCCATCATAGAATACAATGCCCCTCTTGGGATGTACCTTACCCGACACCTGCAGCAATTAGAAAGACCCCAAAAGTATCTCACCAAGAGGATCAAGGGTCTCAAACAGATGCCATATGCTGCTCGGTTAAAAAACTCCAGCTCTGCTCAGTTGCATACTGCCTACTTCGAGGCGATCTATGCCTGACATACAAAGCTATGTCAAATCCAGAATTAATGGACATGCTCCACCTCAGTAAATCTAAATCCCTTAGAGCCACACGCTCGAGGGACTTGAACCTCAGCACAGAAATAAATAGAACTTGCTGGAAGGACAGGTTCATAACCCAGAGGCTCCCTTCACTCTGGAATAGAATTCCAGTTCATGTGAGGCAGAGCACCTCACTGAATCTCTTCAAGAAGAATCTCGATAAGTGGATGGGGGATCATAGGTTTGTCCCAGGGATTACTCCCGTGTCACTATTAGACAGAGGCACAGTAAACTAAACCTTAAAAAGGGCACAGTATACTCAAATCAAGGGGTGGCGTAAGCCATACAGAATCGGGCTAGGCTTATAATTACCCCAGGGCAGATAGCCTAGTATGAACCTATGAACCTATGAATAAGGTACAAGTGTACATATTTAAATTTCAAGAGTTCATAGGTTCATAGGTAGGTACTAGACTATCGGCCCTGGAGCCTATTCAAGCCCAGCCAAAAAGGTACCCTGGCTTTTGCCACCCAAGAAAATGATTTTTCTGTGCCACTGTCGAGCAGAGCCACAGTGGTGATCCCCGAGGTGATTTTCCTATTTCCCATCCAATCAAAGATTTTTCTTGAAGAGTGCTAATGAGGAGCTTTGTTTGATATAGATAGGTAGTTTATTCCAGAGTATGGGAAGTCTCTGGGACAGGAATCTATCCCTCCGGCATGTTATGTTTATTGTGGTGACAAGGTTTAGGTCCCTAGAGTGTGTAGCTCAGAGGGATTGCGATTTCTTTAAGTGGAGCATGTCCAACAGCTCTGGGTTTGACATAGTTTTGTATGTTAGGCAGAGATCACCTCTGAGCAGGCGATATGTGACGGAGTAAAGCTGGAGTTTTTGAGATGGTCTGCGTAGGGCATCTGTTTGAGGCTGGTAATCCTCTTTGTGAGGTATTTCTGCGGCCTTTCCAGTTGTTATAGATGTCTTGTGAGATACATACCAAAAGGGGCGTTGTACTCTATAATGGGTCTAATGAGTGATGAGTAGAGGGGAACAATGACCTCTTTTTTTCTGGATGAGAAACCTTTTGTGATGAGGTGTGCCATGTAGAAGGATTTCCTGACTAATGTGGTGATGTGATTATCAAAGGAGAGACTACTGTCCACCTGTGTCCCAAGGTCTCTTATCACACTTTTGGTGTTAAGTATACTACCGCCTATGTTGTAGCTCATGGGTACAGAGTTTTTACCAAAGGGGATGACAATGCACTTTTTGGCATTGAGCTTGAGGCCATGGCTTTGACACCAGGCATCTGTCTTGGTGAGGCCCTTTTGTAGGATGTCCACATCGTTAGGAGTTTCAATTATGGCTCCTAGTTTGCAGTCATCTGCAAACTTCGTTAGCCAAAGGCCTTCTGTGTTAGCCTGTACTTCAGAGAAGTAGATACCAAACAGGAGAGGACCCAAGACTGAACCCTGTGGTACTTCACTTGTCACTGGTCTGAAGTTGGATTTGGAGTCTGCTACTTTCACAGTGTGGGTTCTGTCAGTGAGCCAGTTGGCAACCCATCTTGTGACATAGAGATTTATACCTTGTTTAGTGTGTTTATCTACAATTCCAGAGTGGGGGATGGTGTCAAAAGCCTTGGCAAGATCTAGATAAGTTGTGTGAACCACCTTACCCTTGTCTACGGCTTTGGTAACTGCTTCAAAGAAGTCTATCAGGTTTAGGAGACATGATCTGCCTTTTACAAAGCCAAACTGGGTGGGATCCAGACTTTGGAGATTATCAATGTCTTTGTTTATAAGTTCCATGATGATACGTTCCATGGCCTTACAGACCAGGCTCGTCAGGCTAATGGGGCGGTAGTTCCTAGGGTCCCTGGTGGCTCCCCTCTTGTGGAGTGGGATAACCATTGCTGTGTGCCATTCAGCAGGCACAAAGCCTGAGGTGAGGCTATGATTGAACATGGTACTTAGGTGGGGTGCCAGTTTGTTCTGTAGTTCATGTAGAACGCAGCCTGGGATGTTGTCTGGTCCAATGGATGCTATGTTCTTGGATTTGGAGAGTGTGGTTTTTACCTATGCAGCCGTGATTACAGGAACTTTGCATTCTTCCAGTATAGAGGTAGTAAACAATGGTCAGCATGATTACCAAAAGGCTGATACTGATGTAGAAGGCAGGACTTAGGCAAGAATTCCTGACTGAAATGTAATTGAATTTCTTTGTAGAACTATGCCACTATGAAATACTTCATATTGGCCTCTCTGGCTCTTCCCGCTCCGTTCGCCCTGCGGGCTCACTCCGCTCCCCTACCCTACCCCCAATTCCCACCCACCCTCAGAGGCCCTAATCATATACTTACCCAACCACACCCCCTACTAGGTCACATCCAATCTACTTTATTGCCTAATTATCACTTCTAAGCTTTTCACTCCTATCTAATTGTCTCACCCTGCTCCCTTCCATCCCACTACTATTCATTACCAACCTTTCTAAACCCATCACACCCACTATGACCTTCATATTTAAACTACCTCACTTACTGCTACTGCTGATTTTCCTTCCTTTATGCCATACCCTTACTTCCTATGAGCACCTTACCCTTAGCAGAGCACCCAATTTATCTAAACATACTAGCTCTATCCTTCCTATAGCTGAACAAATCCATATTAACCTCCTGTCTTCCTGCCCTTACCATCCACCTCACTATCACAGAGTAGCCCATAACAGGTATCACACCACCAGAAAGCTCTACCTAATACCCTCCAAAAACTCAACTATATTCCCAACACCACAAACACTCTTACTGTTACATGGGGACATTCACCCTAACCCGGGCCCAGATAACTCCCTACTCCATACCATCCCAGACCCTACAACTAACAACCTAAATTCACCTTTCTCTCTAAACTCCCTTTCAATAGTGCATCTAAATATTCGTAGCGTGAACAATAAAATAACACAACTCCATGCTTTAATAGACCTCTACTCATTTGATATCCTCTGTCTCACAGAAACTTGGCTTAAACCAGGTACCAAAGACAACATAATTACTCCTCCTGGCTACAGCATTTTAAGACTAGATCGTCTAAACAAAAAGGGTGGGGGAGTTGCTTTACTCTATAAATCTGACCTGCAGGTGACCTCAATTGACTCACTGCCTCCCTCCCCCGCTAATGCTGAAATACTCTGCAGCAAACTCCAAGTAAATAAAAGCAAAGCCATCTATATAATATGTTCCTACATCCCTCCAGGCAACAACCTAGATTCACTTGAAAACATCCTTAGCTGGCTCTCCTCTACCTTTCCACAAGAAACCATAATTTTAGGAGATTTCAATATTGATTGGAACTCCTGCATATCCCCCAAACACACCACACACCTCAACCTCTTTAACTTTCAACAAACCATAAACACCCCTACTAGGATTCACAAATCTACCAATAAACAGACCATCTTGGACTGGATATTGGTCAACAGTAATCCCACCTCATATAAAACTGGAATACTCCCTGAAAATATTAGCGACCATCTTCTCACCTACATCACTAAACAAAAAAACAACAATCTCAAACAGGCTACCTATCGTACTATATGTAACAAGAAAAGATTTAACCTTCCAAGTTTCCTTAACGAACTCAAAGAATATAACTGGTCAGCTTTTAAATACCTCCCACTTGATGAGGCCGTTACTCTATTCAACAACACATTCCTCCAAATTCTTGAGCATCACGCCCCCTCATGCTTAGTTAGAATAAGGTCCAAAGCTGCTCCATGGCTCTCTAAGGAAGCTAAGCAAACTATGCTATTAAGAAATAAACTCTGGACAAAATGGAGAACTACTAAAAACCCTACAGATCATCAAAACTTCCAACAACTTAGAAATATTGCAAAACAACTGACCCTCCTTGATAAAAAAAAACTTCTACCTTCAATATCAACAAAACCAAAATCATAACCCCAAAAATTTCTGGACAGGAATCAATAAACTGCTCCATCCATGGAATACCAAAACACCCACTCCTGCTAACCTAGCCCAGACCCCTCCCACTACAATAGCCAACACTTTTAACAACTTCTACTCTGAAACAGTCACCTCACTAGCAAAAACTATGGTTCCCCCCGCCTCCCTTCAAAAGATCTCTCCTCTTACCAACAGCCCCACTGTAAAACTTGACACAGTCTCCACAACCTATATACATAAGCTACTCTCAAAACTCAAACCATGTACTCCTTCTGCCGACCAACTTCCAGCTGAATATCTCCAACTAGCTGCTGCTGAACTAGCTTACCCGGTCTCCATCTTAATCAACAAAACAATAACCGAATCTACTATTCCTTCCCACTGGAAAGTTTCCCACATTATTCCACTGCACAAAGGAGGTAACACTAACGAACTATCTAATTTCCGCCCTATAGCCTTACTATCGCCACTATCTAAAATTATGGAACGCTGTATTCACCATCAACTTCTTAACCACCTTCTACTAAATAACCTTCTTGCAGACTCCCAACATGGTTTTAGACCTTTTCATAGTACTTCTACTGCTCTCCTCTCCTTCACAGACACTATCAACAAAAATCGCAATAACAACCTATACTCCTCAGCTTTATTTCTGGACCTCTCTAAAGCCTTTGATATGGTGAACCATAAACTTCTGCTAGACACTCTACAATCTCTTGCTCTTGACTCTTTAGCTTTGCGCTGGTTTGACTCATATCTGACAGAAAGAAAACAGGCAGTCCTTTGGGAAAACCACCTATCTTCTCAGCTCTCAGTCCTAATAGGGGTCCCCCAAGGATCCATCTTAGGCCCCCTTCTCTTCTCTATATTTATAAATAACCTGTCCTCCTCTCTCCCAACATCCACATGTATTCAGTATGCAGATGATTCAACTCTCATCTGTTCTGCTGCATCTCCAGCTGAACTTTATTCCTCCACCCAAAAAGTCTTCACAGCAGCAGAAAACTGGTTCCAACATATCTGTCTCCTCCTTAATCCCAAAAAAACCAAATTACTCATATTCTCTCCAACCCTTAAGTCAGCCCCTCTCTCCTTTTCTATTACATCTACCAATGGCACTATCATCTCACCTGATTTATCCACTAAACTACTAGGTGTAACAATAGATAATCAACTGAACTTTGACGCCCATATTGACCTTACTATCAAAACTGTTAATAAAAAGATAGGAGCCCTCTACAGACTTAAGCCCTTTCTAACAACAACTGCTAAAGTGTCCCTAGCCCAAACTCATCTCATCTCCACATTACTATACGCCTCCCCAACTTTTATCAACCTCTCTAAATCTAACCTTCAGAAACTTGCCATGGCCTACCACAGCATTGCTAGGTTTGCTACAGGTTCCCCATTTCGCACACATCATTGTGTTAATCTCAAAATGCTTGATTGGCTTGAACTTCAACATCTTATTCTATTACATCAATTAGTCATCACATATAAAATTCTCCATTACCCTACTAATACACCCATACTCAATAACCTTGTGGCCCCCTACAAGAATCTCTCTTCCCTTCGCTCTGCAAACAAACTGCTAGTAGCCACTCTCAAGTCACACAATAAGGCAGGCGACTCCTTGTTCACCAATACTATTGGCCCATACTGAAATAAACTCCACACAGAATTGACTACTTTGGGCTCATCACAACTTTTCAAGAAACAACTAAGATACTATCTCAAATCCCACTGGCTATGCCTTGCTTGAATCCAGACTGACCTCCCACCTAACTTTCTTTATACTTCTCTTCATTACTTCTCCTTCTTCTCTCAATACTAACCCTCTGTAGCTCGCCTATCTCTCAAATGGACTTTCTTTTTTCTCTACAAGGTATTAGATATATTACTGCAACATGTCACCTCACCTTGTTTTTAAACCTATTAATCATCCCTGCTGTGCAATTCCTGTTTCCTAGAACTAGTGCCCAGGCACTAATTGTTTATCATAATTCTTAATATTGTAAATATTTTTGATTCTTATAGTTGTTATGAAAGAATATGGGATCATGGATCCCTTCTGTATTTCTCCTTTGTTTTGTTTACCTATCTTAATGTGCTACTGTAAATGTAACTACACTACATTAATTTGTTCTTTACATTCTTATAATTTTTGTTTCTTTTGTTTCTTTTATTGTCCTGTTTGAATGTTTTTACTAGTATATAGTGGAGCTTTTCTCCTCGGGCCTCTGCTGAAAATGGACATGTATCCAGCCAGACTAGCCCGGTCAACAAATGTAAAATAAATAAATAAATAAATACTTGTAACCAGAAATTCTTAACAGCAGCACTTAAATGTATACAGTAACTCATAACAGTACACATAGGATGTGTGCAAACTGTTTCTTCTTAACATTTGTTCTTCGTGTTTCATTTTTTCTTGTCATGATACCGCATTGTGTGCTCCCTCATCCTTTACCTTGTACCTCCTTTTAGCAAATGGTAAAAGCCTTAGATATATATATTTTTTTAATTTGATATATGGAACTATGGATACATATTCTCTCTGATTATGACTAAAGGTGATACTTTATTACCCAATAAATTTGCCTTATAAGTAAAAATAAATAAGCAAGCAAACAAACAGATCTGAAGACATGCATGGAAAGCCAAATTAAACTGATCTCATCTACATTAAACCCCAAAGGGGACATTGCCAATATTTACATGCTCTGAAAAGGATATAGTGCTAAAAGAAACTATCACAGCACTTCAGCACCAAACATATTTCACACTGTCCTCCAGGCAATCCCTTCAGTCATGTTTTACACTTAGATTCTGCATTACTCTAATCTAAACCCCAAGCAACAGTGTCCTAAACTGCATTATAATTTTCAGACTAATAACATGGCAACAGTGCATTACTGTTACCATTAAGGCCATTTCCTCAAGACACAATTTTTAAACACTATTTTCTAATCAAATAGAAGAAATCTTTAACACAAGTAAGGCTGACTAAATGATTAACACAGCATTTTTCTTAATTTCCTGGCCCCATAACCCTCAGATGGCTTTTCCACACACTTGTCAGACACTCTGTACTTACATAATTTCTTCCACTTCTGTGCATTTCACTAGAGAAAGCCAGCCCGTCTCTAGGAAAAAAACAATACTTTTAAGGAGAATCTTTCTCTTGCTGCTGTTAGCAATGTTATTGTTGTTTTAATTTTGCCCACATAGAGCATAAAATTTCATGAGAACTCATCATTGTTGGTATTGCAGAGTTCACCAATTTTTGTCAGAAAAATAATTTTCAGAAACAAGCTTTTGCCCGTCTTCAGAAGCTAACCCTAGATATGTGGAAGGAAACCTACTTGTCTAGGCCACATATCTGTGCCTATAACATCCTCAAACTCTTCCAAAGACATGAGACTTATAGTGATCTGCCTCTACCTCAGTACACAAAGTATAACTTTATAATGGTCTAGGAAAGTGAATAAGATATGTCAATCTTTCACTGCTAGCCTAGGCCACATATCTAGGCCTATAATATCCTCAAACTCTTCCAGAGACATGAGACTTCTAGTGATCTGCTTCTACCTCAGAATACAAAGTATAACTTTATCATGGGTTAGGAAAGTGAATAAGACATGTTAACCTTTCACTGCTGGCCTACACAAACGCTACAGTGATACTATGCTGTTTCATTAGAAAGTTTCTCCAGCATGTGACTTTTTGAATTCTCTAACCTGTTAAAAAACTTAAAGAGGTACACAAGTGAAAAAAGCCTCTGGCAAATATATCCACAAAACCAGTCCTTTCAGCTTAAATGTTTTATCAACACAAGCTTGGAAAAAGATCTCATTGTTTAAAGAAGCATTAAGTGATTTAATGAAAATATGCATGTGATATGAATGTGTGAAAAGCTATGTGTTAATCAGTTATTAATAATTATGGAATGCTCACCAATGAATTTCTAAGTAGTAGATTGCTTAGTTAACAATGGCTGGAAAGCTGCCATATACAGGCTATTGAATGATGGTGTCAAATGTGATAACCATGCTACTATTTATAGGTCATCTATGTGCTACAGTTTGTTTCTGCGGGGCACTGCTTTAATTCCTTTCTCTATCTGGATAGGATAGGTGACATGTTCAAGCAGTGAGTAATAAATTCCAGCAGAGACAATGTCTGCAGTTTCTCATTATGTTAGCAATTGTACTTCAAGTTTATTCTACATCTATCTACCCAAGTACGCATTATAACCTCAGAAATATATACTAACAAAACTGTGTGATGTGTTTACGTTTAAAATCATTTTTAAAAAAATGTTCTGAACCAAATATATAGAAATGCGCAAAACACAATGAGAATTTAATGTACACTCTCTGTGATAAACACAATAGATAATGTAAATATAAACAGAGAAGATAAAAAGGAGGTGATTACCTGTACTGAATCTGATATTCCAAGTAATACCAACTTGTGGTTAAAGAGGTTTTCTAAACTATGCTTTAAGCCTTAGGATAAATCAAGCTTGTCTAACATGCACCCATACCCCCACAATCTATTTCCCAAGTCCACCCTGTCCTACACTGCACATAATCTGTGAAAACACACAAAAAATACTAAATAGATTTGCCCAGTAACCAGCTGACTGTTCTGCTATAACGTTCTGACTCCTTCTGCACATAAGTAATTTCTTAAGTTATTATTATTAATTATACCATACACAGCATTTTTTCTGAAACATTTTTGCAGTGTAGAAGCAAGATGTACAATTCTTGCAGCTATATGTATAACAATAAGGTCTTCCCTCACCCTCCTCTTTTTGTCTTGGTATGCAGATATGTGTGTGTGTGTGTGTGTGTGTGTGTGTGTGTGTGTGTGTGTGTGTGTGTGTGTGTGTGCATGCAAGCACGTGCACATGCATGAATGCATGTGCATTCTGGGACTAACTGATATACTCTTGATCACATGAGCAGTGTGGTAGGCAGCATATCCATTTAGCCACATGCAACAAGAAGGGTCTATATTATAACATCAAAGTCTAAAAACATCGAATGTTATAATATTGACCCCATTCAATCCAAGCACCAGAAAAACGAACAGTCAGAATAGTGAATTTTTTCACAGGGAAAAAAATTCACTGTTCAGACAAACATACACACAACTCAAGCACACCAAAATAAATAATCCACACACATACACTTCACAAAACCCTACACTAAACCAGGTATACACCACTAGCTACCCACTTACCTTAACCCAACCCTAACCCTAAGGTCCATAACTATCGCACACTCACCTTACCCACTCCCTAACCCTAACTCACCTACCCCACCCTAACCCTCACGTCCACACAATCGCACATTTACCTGACCCACGCCCTAACCCTAACTCACTTAACCCGCCCCAAACCCTAAAGTCTATCACTATCACACTCACCTCACCCGTGCCCTAACCCTAAAGTCCATAACTACCGCACATTCACCTTACCCCAGTCCGTTCGCTCATTTACCTTAACCCAGTCCGTAACCATCGCACCACACTTACCTGAACCCAATCCGTAATCTCTGTTCGCTCACTTCCCTAAACCTGGTCCATAACCATCGCACCACAGTGCTGTAAATAGCGAAGCCACGGAACAGACCACTGAAATCTTACCCTAGGTAAAATTTCGATGTTCCGAGGCTTCGCTATTGTCAGCTTTTGCTCTAAAGGGTTCGATATTATAAAATTAAAAGTTATTGAACTTCGATGTTATAATATAGACCCAACAAGAATACTACATCTCAGCAAGTACTGGTATGTTATTGGTGACAGAGTTTAGGCATGAAGCCTATAGCTATGAGGTAGAAACCTATCCACTGAGCACTGCCTCTCATGCAGAAAAGCATTTTTGCAAGTAATGCTATTCTGCCAACAATGTACGGGTAACAGGAATTCAAAACTGATCTCTGGAGCTATGAGGTGGTTACTTTCAATTGAGCTATATCATCAAATGGAAAAAGTATGCCTTTGTATCTGCTTTTGTATTTTTAGCATGGTTGTCTGATTTGGAGTTTGGGACTGAATCCAGCAGCTCGCAGGCAGATGCTGTATCTAGAAACCTACCACACCAGAAATAAGAACACTACATTAGTGCATTTGCTACTATTCACCAAATAGCCACTGATATAACATTCAAGGCTGAAACGGCTGTAATGCTGAAATTCTATCTACCTGGCCACTTTAATATAAAGCAGATTTTCTGCCAAAATTAAATCAGACATTCCAAATATACCATGCTTTCACTGGGTCCACACAGATCCTTATAAGCTGGCCTTAGTTTTAGAATGCCAGTATATTTCCTAGCATTTTACTTTAACTGCTGTGCAAATTCTGTCTGTACAGTTCTGCCAAAAATAATGCTTTCCCTATAGGTGTGTACACAACATACCTCTCAACTGTTTAGATTTTTGCAGAATGTCCAGATTTTTGCCTTAGAATTTCAGTCTGCTCCTCATAAAATGTTTGGTTTTCTGGCAAATCAATGGGATGACCTGAGGAATTAAATCAATAAATAGTGTCATTCATTTCAGTTTCTGACTTGCTATGCTTTAGAAAATGCATTTTATATACAGCATATCCTGTTATTCTAGCAGCTTTCTAAGTTTATAAGACCAGTATTTAATCTGTCCCTATTTTTGGGCCTTTGTACCCCCATAATGTCAGGCTTTGTCCAGATTTCTTGGGCTAAGAGGTTGAGAGGTATGATATATATATTTATATATAACAATATGCTCATTTGTGGTTTGTGTCATCAGCTATGCATAGAAGTATTTGTGGAGTTTTAGTCAACCTCAAAAATAGAGTTACACCTGTGGGGGAACCATACCTCTCAACCTCTTATAGCAAGAAATCTGGACAAAGCCATAAAAAAGTGAGACAAAGGCCCAAAAACAGGGACAATTTTTAAACTCAAATATATGTCATTATTTTCTAACTTCAGTCTTTAATGATTTGCCATTAATTTGCCAGAAAAACAGTTTTATGAAAAATGGACCAAAAATATGGAGTAAAACTCTGGACATTCTGTGAAAATCTGTACAGTTGAGAGCCAGAGAACCAAGTAATATTTCAGCTCGAGGTGTGGTACAGGAGAGAAGAAACACATCCATACACACAGACACACACACAAACAAACAATGCTATAGGAAGTGAAGAAGCTTTTAATTATGAGGATTTGCAGGATATAATTAAATACTATTTATTTCACAGTAGGCTCACTTATGATATCAAAGCAGAATATATACAATATATTAGCAGGACTAGCTTCATCAGCATACTTGGCTTTCTTTATAATATTATCCTTTTCAATGTCATACTAGATTAAGCTACATTACTCGGTGCTGTATTGTGTCAGGGTACATATACATATACATGTGTGTGTGTGTGTGTGTGTGTGTGTGTGTGTGTGTGTGTGTGTGTGTGTGTGTGTGTGTGTGTGTGTGTGTGTGAGTGTGTGTGTGTGTGTGTGTGTGTGTGTGTGTGTGTGTGTGTGTGTGTGTGTGTGTGTGTGTGTGTGTGTGCGCGCGCATGTATTTATGGAGCACTGTGCTGTGGTGCATAACATATTTAACATATTGCAATTGTAAAATAGAGATTTTTCACTCAACATACTCAGCTGCATCCTAACAAGTACAAAATCAGAATGTAAAATTCTGTCAGCACATACCTAGAGGACTAATAGCATGAGTACTCTTTTATTAAATGAATAGAGTAATGAGTAATGATTCATTTCACTGACTTCATGTACCACAATATTAGAAAACCGTTCATAAAAGTCACACAACCTTCTAGTCATGGCAAAAATAAAAGCTACTACTTACCTATCAAAAACCACTGCAGCATATGGAGGTTCAGCAAAGACAACATCCCCAGCCCAGAATTCCTTTGTTGCTTTCAGGCCCCTTCCTTTGCCTTCTGAATCAAAAATCTCTACGTTCTCCATAGTCTCAACAGTCATTCCAGTGATGGAATCCAGAGCCTGTGCAAGTAACTTTCAACCTTGAGTCTCACAAGCACTTGGACACTTCAGCTCTTTAAAAATTCCTTAAAGCCAGCACTATAAATGGACTTGCCCCTCAGAACTGCCTACTGGGAAAAAAAAGAGAGAGAGTTTCTAATTAAGCTATTCCACTATGGTGTCAGTTTTTTTTATATTTCTCTACTAGGTCTTTAAAGAATACCTTCTTCCTTTTTTAGACTATAAAGGACCTTGTGCTTTGTTAATGATGAATATGTGTTACTTATTTTATTTTATTACTAATTTTGTAACAAAATGAGTATGTGTTATTCGGTTCTGCCCTGCACTGTGCAACTTCACTACTCTGGTGTATTTTTAGAAGCCAGATGGTTTTGTCTATCAAAATGTAACAGCTGAGCGATCTCTATTATGTTAGCTGCATGTGTTTCATTTTCCTTCTTAATTTTGTGACACAAACTTATTCTGTAATGGAGAGTTTTTTTTTCTGAACTTGTTTTGTGCATTACAGAAATTATAGAAATTTAAATAAAAAATCAGATTTTTTTTTCTTTATAGACAAGGTAGGGAAGAAACTTTGTGACTCTTCTGGAGTCTAAAAGACAGAGAGCACAAAGAAACTTCCAGAAAGCTCCAGAGCTGTTTGAAATATATACTCCATGGCCTCCTGGAAGCATGCAGAACATTGTGAACTTTTGAAGAGAACAGAAACTAAAGAGAAATGGCACTGGAACATTGTGAATTTTTAAACCAGTTGCATTTTAGATTATATGATGTTTCAACCATGTCATCAGGAGAAATATGTTTGGCTTGTAGTAACATACAGGTATCGTGTTCATTCACAAAACTGTTTCCCTAAGGTCGAGTTGCTAGCCATTTGAACAGCATGGTTATAATGAGACAATAGTTACAGGAGTCTCTGAAAGTCAGATGCAGTTTGTTTCTAAAGAGTGCACAGCATTATGAAATAATGTTTAAGACCCTCCTGCTCTCACACAAACAACATTTCCTTAAAGGCAATACTTAAACACTTTTACGCAGTGTCTGCAGTTTCTGCCTTCAAAACAAATATGCCTGTCACCACTACTTGGTAAAAGTAAGACCAACCAAATCTTAACTAGATCTTCCACATAGAAGTATGCTGTGATGGGCAGTAAGGCTTCTAATGTAGTTTATTTAACTATGCTCCTGCCACAGGTTCATTACCTTTTTTTTTTTTTTTTGGATGGGGGCTTTACTCTGTGAGGAGTAGATCATTGTTGCAAGACAGTTTGCTCAGCAAATGTAGATACAGTGAAAGACTCCAGTCATGCTACAAGATGGAAAAGTAAAAAAAGTAATCTTTTTCACAAGCATGTTAGTAGACTAGAATAACTTTCCTGAAGATACTGGGAGGTCAGACCAGTGAGGAAGTTAAAGACTTCACAGTTTATGGCAGTTCTTCCAAAGCAAGGGAAAACTAAACTGTTCGTAACATTTTTATTTCACCTAATAAGTGCCGAAATGCTTAGGTTCAGTAAAAAAAACAGTCATTACCAGCAGTCAAACTCAATTCTTCTATGTTTCTAAACATCACAGCTATAAATCATACTTTGTTCTCTGGTTGTCTAAATGGCAGAAGCCTTGACCAAGAAGTGTGTTTCTTAAAATCCTTGTGAAAGTTACACATGTACTTGTGAGGACCTAGGCCTATTCTTTTGTGTTCTGCATCTACTTACAGGTTTATAGGAGATGACTAGGTTAATGGCTTAAAGGCCCTTACAAGCCTAACCAATATCAACTGATTTAACCCAATATATAGCCCCTAGGGGCAAGAGGATGGCATGGATGTGTGCCTGTTCATTCAATATCTTACAGATTGCTCCATATGGGGCATATGTACTACCCCCTGGTGTGAATTTGTGATTCCCCATCCACTGATCTAAATTGCATTTGAAGAAGGCCAGGGAAGGACTCTGCTTAATGTGAATAGAAAGCCGGTTCCAAAGAAGGGGCAGTCTCTGAGACACATATCTGCCTCTCCAGCATGTTTTATTTGAATCGCTGATTAAGTTTAGATCCCTAAATCAGGTAACCCTCATGCTGTTTGACTTGAGCATGTTTAGCAGCAACATTAGGGCTGGATTTGTGAGTGCCTTGTAGGTCAGGCATAAGTCACCCCCTAATAGTCGATAAGAGACAGACTAAAGGGATAGGGCTTTTAGTCTATCTGCATAGTTCATGTTCTTTACACCCTGGATTTTCTTTGTGAGAATAATTTCCTTGGCTCTGGATGCCATACATTTATTTATAAGTTGTGCCACATAAAAGGGTGTCCTCACCACTGCGGACACATGGCAGTCAAAGTTCAGGCAACTATCTAGCTGTGTACCTAGATCTGTCATCTCTGACGTTACTCTAAGTGGTGTGCTATTGATGCTGTAATTTGCAGGGGCATTTGACTTCCCAAAAGGTATGATAATATATTTTTTCTTTTAGTTTTAGGCTATGGTTCTGGCACCACTCATTTGTCTGATCTAGACCCTCCTGAAGGATATCTACATTGCTGGGGCATTCAGTGATTGCTCCAGCTTGCAGTCATCAGCAAACTTTGTCATCCAGAGGCCTTCCACATTTGCCTTGATTTCAGAGAAGTATATTTCAAACAGAAGTGGTCCCAGTACTAAGCCCTGTGGCACATCACTAGTATCAGGCCTCTTGCTGAATCTGGATTTACCCACTTTAACCACATGTGTCCTGTCCATGAGCCAATTGGATATCCATCTGGTGATGCAGGGGTTTATGCCCAGTTTTGTGAGTTTATTTATAATAACTGAGTGGAGATTAGTGTCAAATGCCTTGGCCATTTCAGGGTAAGCGGTATGTTCTGTTTCACCCTCATCCATGGCCGTAATGACTTTCTCAAAGGAATCCACCAGATTCAGTAGGCATGACCTGCCCTTGATAAAGCCAGTTGAGTCAGGTCCACTGTTTGGAGATCTCCTATGTTATTTATCAGGTCCATGATTATTTTATTTATCAGGTCTGTAATTATCATCTTCATGGCCTTATATATAAGACTACTGAAACTTATGGGTCTGTAATTTCCCGGGTCAGTAGATGGTCCCCCTTTATACAGAGGACTGACTGTTGTTGTCCTCCACTCTACTGGGACAAAGCCAGTCTGGAGGCTATGGTTAAACAGATATACTAATAGACCTGATGAATCCTGCTTTAAACTGTTTAAGAGGCAACCTGATATATTGTTAGACCCCACTGAAGTTGTGTTTTTAGCTTTAGAGAGCACAGTGGCAACCTGTTATTTGGTAATAATTGGTGGAGGAATTGTGGAGGGTATTTCTTGGGAGAGAACTGGGGGTGATGGGGAGGCGAAATTTGAGTTGAATTTGTCCGACAACAGATTTGCTATGTCTTTTGATTGAGTATGGGTGATGCCCTCTACAACTAATTCTGCACATTATTGGGTGTTACCCTTAAGATTGCGGATATAACTGAAAAATGCCTTATGGCTATCCTTAGCTTTGGAGGCTACTGTTACCTCAAAGTCTGCTTTCAGAGACTTGAGTAGTACCCTGATTCACTTGTTTAGACTAATGAGGGACCTATTACTCAGTTGTGCACATTCCCTCTCACTTCTTGTCAGGATTTTCTTTCTTTTATTGTACAACCTATTAATACCAGGGGTCCACTAAGGTGATTTGTTTATGCGGTTTGACATGGTTTTATTTTGGTCTGGTACTGCCATTTCTATGCAGTTGTTTATATGGTAATACAGGGCTTTTGTGTATGCCTCTGAATAGGTTTCTGTGTTTTATGGATTTGGGGAAGCTTGGAAACTAGCTATGATGTCCCTTAATAGGGGGTAATTTACTTTAGAGAAGTTCTTAAAGTTTTTGGAGTTAGGTGGAGAGCTAGTTTTACCCTTGTTTCAAGGAAAACCACTTAGTGATCTGATCTTACCAGTGTGGATATAACACTGGGGGGGGGGGTGCAGCACTTTCCCATATTTGTGAATACCAGATCTAGGATATTTGTTCCCCTAGTGGGAGTACAGACTACGGCTAGCTGTTCCAGGACATTTGAATTTACAAAGTCAAGAAATCTTATCAAAGGGAAAACTCTGGTAGGCATCTAGCCTATGCTCTAGTCTAGCTGTTGGGCAGTTTTAAGGTTCAAACACATTTTGTTTCTTACCATTCTATTGCCTTGTTACTGAATGAAACAGGAAGCAACTCTGCTGGGAGAGTTGTGTTTTTATGTAAAATGAGTGGTACTACTGGTAATGACAGTTAATTTACAGCTTTTATCATCCAGAGAGCAAATGTCTCGTGTAAGGGACCAGGGCATATTTTGCCTTGTATTAGGTATTACCTGTGTGGCACCAGCTTGTTTTGCAGCGGTGCTACTTTCTAAACTGGGTATTTGCCACACTGGCTGGCACTGAGCTTACAGACCATGCTAGAGGCTGATATTGCTGTCTATAGGATGTCAAAACAAAATGAAAACAGTATTATGCACTTGTAGCTATGACTGAGAAAACTGTAAAGTAATTACTTTATTGGGGTGTTTTATATGTCATTCCACCCTTACTGTTTCCTGGTCAGGTATTTGGGAACTGCTCAACCAATTTCTAGGTTCTGTCTGTGAGCCAATTTGCTATCCAACCAGTTACATAGGGGTTTAAAATTAGCTGGGAGAGTTTATCCATGACACCTGAGTGTGGAATGTTGTTGAATGCCATGGTGAGGTCTAGATATGTGGTATGCACTGATTTGCTCTCAGCCATTGCCTCCATACATTCCTGAAGAAATCAACCAGGATAAATAGGCAGGATCAGCCCCTGATTAACTCATCCCACCTTTGGTCAAGAGTGTGTAGGATTCCAGTGTCATTATTAATTCCATAATCATCCTTTTCATAGTCTTACAGATAAGGCTAGTCAGGCTTATGAGTCTATAATTACCTGGGTCCACTGATTCTCCAGCTTAGCTTTGTGTAAAAGGATGACCTTTTCCATCCTGCATTCAACTGACACAAAGACTGTTTGGAAGCTGATATTAAATTGCCATATGCATAGGGTCCGACAAGTCCTGTTTCAGACTGACCTGAGGGCAGCCTGGTATGTTATCTAGATCCATGAAGTAGTATTGGTGTTCTTGGTCTTGGCCACTGCCCTGAAGCCTTGTACTTGGGAAGTTTGAGGGAGGTGTAGATGCAGGTATATGATCTGAGAATATAGGAGGGGAGGGTAGGGAAGTGATAGTAGATTGGCTATGTCCTCTTTGGCTAAGTAAGCAATATCAGGTTACTATTAATTCTGTGCAGTGCTGAGCATTGCTTCTGAGGTCTCTAATATATTTAAAGAAGGCACTGTCATTATCCTTCACCTGGTTGGCTAGTTTTACCTCATATCTGGCCTTGGTTGACTTGGTCAGGTCTAAATGTTTCTGTTTAGTTTAGTAAGATCATTTTTAACAACTTAAGAGTTAAGTTGCATGCAATGAGTTTTTTTTCTTTTATTATAGATTCTGTTTATATTTGGGTTCCACTATAGGAGTTTATTCTTAAATTTTGCTTTGTGTTTACTTCGGAAGGGGACAGATATGTCTATGCAGCTATTTACTGTACATGTGAATAGAATTTGGTGCCAAAAGTTTCTGCATATAAAATGGGGTCATTAGGTTTGGGGGGATTTTGAATCTGGTCATCTCATCATTCAGTACTGGTAGATTAGCCTTAGCATGATAGCATGATTTCTGTATACTGAGGTATGCTTCCTGCTTCAGTCTTATGGTGAATGTGATAGATTTGTGGTCCAGTTTGACCAGTGAGGAAGTGACAATTGGTGGTAGCAAAGCTGTCCCATGTTGGTAAGAACCAAGTCCAGGGTTTTATCACCCCTGGTAGGGGTGTAGACTAAATGGTCCAGAGGGTTTGTATTTATAAAGTCCAGAAATTTCTCGCCATACATGTTTGAGGATGTATAAGTCTTCTAACATATAGAAGGGTAGTTGAAGTCTCCCAGAAAATAGTCTTTGGCTTAATGCATAGGGATTCTATACTATTTAAGTAAGAGGTGTGGAATGATGAGGTCATATTGGGGGTCCTATAGTAAGCTATGATATAATAAGGTGATTTGTTAATAGTAAGTTAGATATGAAGGAGTTCTAGGTAATTATTTTGTTTACAGAGTCTGGAAGAGATTTTTTTAAGAATATGGAGGCCTTGCCACCTTTACTGCTTTCGTCAAACTCGTTGGGCCTGAACATGTGTTAGGCATTGAAACCTTGCAAAGACAGAGTGTTTTCATTGATTTTGATCAAAATCTCTGTGACAATGTGTATATTAATGTTTTCTAGGATAAGGAGTACTTGTAGTGGTGAATTTTTTTTTGTGTAGGCACCTAGCATTAAGCAGCAATACTCTTATGTGACCTGGATTCTGTTTTGTTATATTGGAACCTTTAGAAGTCTGTCATTGGCTGTTAAAGGCACTATAGGGGTAGACAAGGACTTAGCCGATATACAAAAGCCTTGGGGGGATAAGTGCAAGCCACCCCTAGAAAAGCAGTTAGGACAGTTCTCTCATCCCAGAACGATATATATTGTATCCGCCCTTTGAATGACGCCAGAAGCTAAACCATTTGTTAAAGTCGATAATTATTTGTTTGTATTACAGCATAATTCCTGGTGATGGTAAAATACTGCTCAAGGCTAGATTCACAGATACCACAGACACATATTCCAAGAACTCGATGATGTCCCTCTTCATATGGTGCAGAGTAGTGTGTCTCGAGTCATTTATACCCACATATATATCTTGCCTTATCTTTTCTGATAAGACTTAAGGCCTGCAAAAACTACAAGCATCATTGCTGATGCCCTGCTGGTGAGGAAAGTTATCTGCTTATATGTCTGTGAGTTGTTTAAATGGATAGAGTTGCTTTCTGTTTTACTAGTTCCATTTTGTTTTCTGTTTTAAGAAATCTGCTTTGCCTGGTATTGTTTTTTATGTGGCAGATAGGCACTTAAATTACCAGGCTGCACATTTTGCATGCTTTTCCTCACTGGTTAACCTGTTTCTTGAGTAATACTTAAATATACAGAGCATATCAGTGATGTTGTCTTGTCTGATCTGCTTTTTCAGCTTGGTGATTTATAAGCTGCCCACCCTCTCTGTAAATTGAGATTTATAAGCTCTTCATGTTCCACGCTGCTGTTGAAATCTTGACTTGTTTATTTGCCTTTCCTTGTGAAAAAAATGCATTTTGCCTCTAATTGTTCATTCTACTGATTTACTTGCTCTGAATTCATTATCTAGTTAGCTGTCATTGTGTAAAAGTACACTACTTTCTCCATCAAGCTCTCTTTTGTGTTTTTGCATCAAGAGGACCAATGATTTTCCATCTAGTGGCAGTTGGTGATAGCTTGCTCTGTACAGGTTGAGGAAACACACTAGAGATTCTTGCATGTAGTTGTTTTATTGCCAAAGGGATTATTATTTAGCTCATCTTGTTTTTAGTGCTTTTATACATTCTGCATAATCAAGTGGCTGTTAGCTCATTTCTACAAAGTTAAGAACTTTTATAGAATAATCACACTTTTATAAGTTGTTTAAAGTATACTGCTGTTATCTTGAATTACCTATTGCCTTTCATTAGGTTTAAGTTTGCTTGTGGTAGCATTTCACTTTGGACACTCTTTTACTGTGCTTTTATATTAGGAGGACTGGGATTACTCATCTAGTGGCAGTAGGTGTTTGCCTGGTCTGTCTGTTTTGGGAAGCACGCAAAAGGGTTCTAAGTGTATTCGTTTTATTGGCCAGAGGGTTCAGTAGTCAGGTTTCTGTATTTCAAGTGCTGGTATAACTTCGGCACATTTACACGGAGCTGCTCACCATGACAGTGCCCTGTAAAGAAGCAAACATCTAAAAGCACATTTCCCCTTTACAACTGCTCATAAAATAATGCCCTGTAAAGCAGTAAATATAGAGTAAATACCTTGCACACTAACAAGCTTAGAGAAGCTAATTGCTAATTGAGTGGCAGTACTGTTAAATTTAGTATTTTATAGCCTAGGCTGCTTTCAACCGATTCCCAAAAAAGCTCCCATAGTAGCCTTCTGTTAACTCCCATATGCCACACCCTTGTAGCTCACCAATTAGGGGACTGAACAACATGGATATGCAATTTCCTAATTTCTCTGCAGCCAGCCCGACAGATATGAATATATTGAGACAATGTAGCAATTGTCTCATGTTTACTGACAACCACTTAATCCTTAAAGTAACGGATACAGTATACGAGAGGTGTAGCTAAACTCTTCCATAAAAGCACACATCAGGTCATCAAAACCATGCGCACAGCACTCCTCACACATAGAAGACAACACACACAATAGATCAACATATGTTGAGTCACTTAATTGCAATTTTTATAAACAAAAAATAACTCCTAGCATACCCATCAGCAAAGATTATCCTCAGTAAACCCAAAAGCACACAACAAAAGCAACATCTAACAATATACATATAGCTTTAGTCAGTGGAGCCCAAATACAAGGCTCATATGGCAAGTAAACACACTTCCCAGGACACTAGCTATGGGGAACTCCATTGTAAGACATATTTATGTCCTTCTAAATAAGTTGAACAAAGTTAAGATAACAGTTAGTTGTCTATCTGGAGCCAAGATCCACCAAATTACATACGCACTCAAATCATTGCACCACAGGTACCAGTATGATTCCATCATAGTCCATGCAGGTGTAAATGACCTGAGACATGTCTCTCTGGACTATATGATGAGAGATATTATAGATCTCTCTGACTATGTGTCTCAGGCTGGTATGAACCTAGAACTGAGCTGCATATTACCTTCACCAAAAATTATGCCACATTACCAACAAAAGATGACCGATTTTAACAATTGGCTGAGTTTCTGGCGTCATTCTAAGGGGATCTAATATTTGTAAACATGGGAAGACATGGGTAACAAACCATATTGCTTTGCCAGGGATGGTCTGTACCTGCCCCCTCTAGTTTTTTGAATACAGGCTAAAATGTTATCCTTCCCCATAAAGCAATTTTTTTTAGAAATGCCAAATTGACCTACAGACATGGCAAAAATCAACTCAACTGAAACTCAATGTGTTACTGTTCAATGCTAGGAGCCTAAACAAAAAGCTAAACTCTCTCCAAGCCCTCCTCACTGTAGAGAATATAGATATCTGTGCAGTTACTGAGATATGGTTTAAAGCTGCAGAGAGTTCCCTGGAAGTGCAAGATTTCAGTACCTTTCACACTTTTAGACCAGTAGCTGCACAGACAGGGACTAAAGGTGGATTGCTCTATATGAATCAATAACAAGCATTTTTCTTGGTTGGCTAAACAGGATGATGCACTGAAGTTTCTCTATGTGCAGGTCACCATAGATAAAGTCCCATACCATATCCTAACAAGCTATAGGACACCCTCTATGTCCCATGAAACTCATAGCACATACTTAAACCTATTGAAGACACTCACCATCCAACCTAACACCATACTTATGGGGGACTTTAATTATCTTTATATACACTGAGAATCCCACATGGCCCCAAATCTGCAGGCAGAGAGATTCCTGGACTTCATAAATACAAACACCTTTAAGCAGTTAGTGCATACGCCCACTAGAGTTTCCAACATAATAGACCTCATACTCATAAATTTGGAAGAATGCTGCATCACACCCAATGTCATTTCCTCCCTGGTAAGATCTGACCATAGCTCTCAATCTCTTAGCAAACAAATCTGGACAAAGCCAAAAATAATTGGGGGACAAAGCACCCAAAATAAGGGCAAATTTAAAATATTGCTGTTATAAACTTAAAAAGTTGCTTGAATAAAAGGTCTTGTTTTACCGTGCATTTTCTGAAGAATATGAAGTCTGAAACTCAAATGTCTGTCATTATTTACAGAATTCAATCCTCACTGATTTGCCACAAAAATCCAGAAAATCATAAATTTTATGAGGAACAGACCAAAAATATGGGGCAAAAATCTGGACAATTGAGAGGTATGGGTCTGACCATAAAGCTGTCACCTTCAAAATCAACTCGGTAACCCCAATAAATCAATTAACAATTAGGAACTATTCTAAGGCAAACTACCTTTTATTAAGTGCTATTTTGTCAAAATCAAATGCCCCTCTAAATCAGGAGGATACATCAGACAATGCAGAATTGTTCACAGAAACTCTGTACAGCCATGTCAATGACTGTATAGAGGCTGCTGTACCTACCAGAAGTAAGCCCAAAAGTAACTCCGAAAACAAACTACCTTGGTGGCATCCCAGATGAAACAGGTTATACAACAAGTTAAAAATCATGGCTAAAATCAGGAAATGTAATTCCCATAAAGATAAGAACTGTCCCATCAAAATAAACAGACAACTAAGAGGGCTAATTAAGCCCAATAAATCCAATTTAGAAGTCAAGATAACCTCCCAGGCAAAAGACAACCATAAAGTCTTCTTCAGCTATGTGAGAAACCTCAAAGGCAGCATACATCAGTGTGCTGAACTGGTGGGTAATGATGCCACATTCACTGAGATGGGTGATATAGTGAATCTGATTGCTGACAAATTCATTTCCAACTTTATACCCTTCTCACCCACAGCCACCTCTCAAGAAATACCTTCAAACATAACCCCTCCAACTATAGATAGAGAGCATGTTCAGGCTGCACTCGCTAAGACCAAGAACACAGCCTCAATGGACCCCGATAATATTCCAGGATGCCTCCTGAATAGTGTAAAATATGAACAGTCAAAGTATGTGTTTGAGGGAATTGAGTATGTGACAGTCTGTATGTATTAAAACGTATTGTTTACTATGAACTTTGAGTGAACTCTGAGCAACGAGAAAATGCTTAAAAGAAAGAATCTGCCTGAAAGCAGGAAATGTGCCTTATATGGAAATACATCTGATTTTCTTTCTTTTGCCTAGAGATATGATGATATGAATTGTCTTATGTTTATGGGTAAACCTTTGATTGGTTAATTGCCCTGTATGATGGTCTAATTGGTTCATTTCTTTATTTTTGTCTTGTCAGCAATATCACCAGTATATAAGCTTGTTTGTTCTTTTGTTCTGGGAGTCTCCCTGGTGCTTTCCATGAGGCTCCCGCACGTGTGTACTGTAGTTAATAAAAGCCACTGAAAGAGAGAAAGAACTGTATCTGTCTTCATTTTTGAAATATTATGAAACGTAACAATTGGTGCCGTTTACTCTGATCTGAACTGGAAACAAGCTGCAGCAGTCAGGAAGTGAAAGAAATACTGCTAATAAAAGGGCCCATAACAGATTTTTCTGTTTTTGCAGTGTTTTCTTCATCTCTCTGTCTGTCTGCCTTAAAGATTTGAATTTTTTTTGTGCAGAAAAAGATATCATTTCTCTCATTCAGTTGTTTTAAGGTAAGTGGCATGCATTTTTTTCTCTGCTTTTAAATGTGCAGTATGAGAGTGGGGTAATACAGAAATACTAAATGTGCAGTATGAGAGTGGGGTAATACGGAAATGTACAGTATGAGAGTGGGGTAATACAGACATACTGACATCATAAGTATGAAAGGAGGAATGAAAAGGGGTAAAAAGATGTTTATATAACGCCTTAGCTAAACCTGTGTTAAACATGTATAGCTTATTCTGTGAAAATGGGAGTGAGTGTGGGAAAAATAAATGAGCCAGAAAGAGGTACACCAGCTGGTTATATGTTTTACCGTGTGTCCCAGGACAGTTGTATGTATTTAAACCAGTGGATTGCCCTAACTAAAAATCACGGTAATCTTGCCTTTCCTGAAAATGGTAGTTTTAATAAAGATGTATTGATTAATTTACAAAAGAGGTTAAAAAAGAAAGGAAGATTACCAGGGTTGTGTTGGGCAGCATTTAATGATTGGATGTGCGAAGCCAAAGAAAGGGGAAAGGATTCGGTCATTAGTAGTCTGAAAGATAATCAAAAGAAGCTAAAAGAGCAGATAAAGGAACTGCAATATACTGCGACTAATCTAGATGTAGCAAACGGGAAATGTTTAAAGGAACCGCCCTTTAAAGGTTTATATCCTGTAAAAGAACTAAATAAATTACAAATAACTGAATCATCTGAGGATGATAACCCCTGGTTTCCCCCACCCCCTACAGCTCCTCCACCGTTATACCAGACCTCACAAGTTCAAGATGCAGCAGTAAGCTCTACAACAGAGGGCGGGGGTCAGCGGGGAAAAGAACACACCGCACTCGAGTCTAGAAGTGGAATTCAGGTATTGGACAGTCAATCCAGTAGACAGCTCATAGAGCAACCTGAACAAACAGAACCCTCTAGTAAGTCATCACTTAGATTAACCCGCTCAAAAACAAAAAAACATAAGAAAAAGGCACAAATGCTTTTTGACCCTAGGCCTAGCCAGTTGAAGAAATATTATGATAAGAAAGCCGTATATTTACATAAGTGTAAGATTTATTATCAATGTCCAATTCTAATTGAAGGCAACGACGATTACAGTGGACCGGATAAATCTAATCTGGACTCTGACTCTGATTCGGGCACCAGCCCATCAGATGAAGAGAGAATATTTCTGTTAAGAGAAGTCTCAAATCCAGCCCATGCTAGAGATGCAGGGCAACCGGCCACAGTCGTAGTGCCTAGGGCGTGGTCGGCAGTTGATTTTCAAGCCATTACCAAATCACTTCCGCCTATTCGCAATAACCCAGCAAAGTTTCAACAAGTACTGGCAGGACATATCTGCTTGCAAAATCCTACCACTGAAGAGGTTAGAGCTGTCTTACAGTACGCTGTACCAGCCGATCTTATGAAACATATCTAGGATCAAGCTAATGTTCCTACACCAATACCAAAACACAACACACAAGGGGAAAATGGATTTGAAACGGTTAGACAACGTATAGTTGATTCTATTACTGTAATTGTACCACCTACCACCAATTGGTCAAAAATCAAACCAATCATACAGAAAGAGGATGAGCCTATAGGCAAATACTTACATTGACTCACTGATGCATTTGAGGCATATTCTGGGTACCCTGAACCCACCGAAGGACCAGCACAACGCGGACTGTCAGCCGCCTTTGTGGATGGGCTACGCCCTCAAGTAAAGGACAAATTAAAAGAAGCGTGTTTAAATTGGCCTAGTTTAGGCCTGCATGAGTTAGTCCAACAGGTACAATACCTCTCTGACCATTTAGCTAAAGAGCAGAAGGATTTACAGGAGAAATTAGTAAAAGCACAAATACAAATGTTTAATGTTTTTGGTCAACGGGGTAGAGGACGGGGAAGAGGAAGGGGTGGACACCAAGGACCTGGGAATCAGAATAGACAAAATTGGCAGAGCACACAGTTGGCTCCACCCCAAAATTCTAGTACGGAATGTTTCAACTGTGGCCAATCTGGCCATTGGAAAAACGAATGCCCATATTTGGCTGAGCAACCAGCACCGTACACTGATATGACACAACAATGGAATTCTACTTGGACACCGTCCAATCGGCAGCAACCTCAATGAAGGTTCCCTGAACAGAAGCAACAGCAATTGTGTCCTTTCATTCCTGTGGATCAGAGTGGACTGCATGTAATGTTACTAGTTAAGAATAAACCCTACCCATTTTTAATCGATACCAGAGCAACTAAATCCATGTTAGCTGGCAAAGCAGCCATGACTGTTCCCCTCTCTGACAAAATAACTAGAGGAGTGGGTGTCTCTGGTATACCTATCGAATACTTCGAAACTATTCCAGTCCCAGTTACTTTGGGACCCCTACAGGATAATCATGCATTCCTAGTAGGACCTTCGGCACCGTTAAATCTTTTGGGGAGAGATTTGCTTTGCAAAATGGGGGCTACCATTTTTTGCACAGCAGATGGAGTCTATCTCCAAGTACCTTCAGACCAACAAGATAGTACCCTAGCAGTCCTGGATGACTCAGCCATTTTACAAACAATGTGTACCCAGCCACATTCTGGCAGAGATGAATGCTTACATTCCCTACCCTCTCACTTGTGGACTACTCATGACAATGATGTCGAATTTTTGACCTCAGCTACTCCTTTTAAAATAACCCTATGACCGGGAGCAAAGTTACCACAACTGCTTCAATACTCTTTGATGAATGAGGATATCACTGGTATTACCCCTGTTATTTCTGCATTAGAACGACAAGGGATCATAGTACCTACCATAAGTCCATGTAATACCCCAATATTGCTGGTGAAGAAACCCGGAAAACAAGTTTATAGATTGGTTCAAGACTTGCGGGAAGTTAATAAAGCTGTTTTACCCATCTTCCCGATTGTACCAAACCCAGCTACTATCCTAAGCTGTATCCCACCTAACGCACAATGTTTCACGGTGATAGATATCTCATCAGCTTTTTTCTCTATTCCAGTACATCCTGATAGTCAGTATTTATTTGCATTTACATATAAAGGCCAACAGTATACTTGGACTCGATTGCCCCAAGGATATGTAGAATCCCTAACCTTATTCTCTAGAGAGATGCATAGAACAGTTACAGGATCTCCAACTACCATCATGTTCTGTTCTAGTTCAATATGTGGATGATATCCTGATAGCTTCACTGGACTGTGATTCATGTAGGGAAGATTCCCTTTTGGCGTTAAATTTTTTAGCTGCACACGGATTCAAAGTAAATAAATCCAAATTACAATTTTGTCAGGACAAAGTGCAATATTTGGGACATATCATCTCAATGGGTTCTCGACAAATACTCCCGAATCGCATAATCTCTATTCAAAAAGCCCCACGACCTGTAACACAGAGACAACTTTGAGGATTCCTAGGCCTAGCGGGATATTGTAGACAATGGGTACCTAATTATTCAGAACTTTCAGCTCCACTATTACAACTTTTAAAGAAAGAAATAACAGACCCTTTACCTTGGATGTCACACCATGAGGATGCTTTTCAGGCTATAAAGACAGCCTTAGTAAATCCTCCAGCACTAGGATTGCCTGATTATTCAAAACCATTTATTTTCTTTTGCTGTGAACGAAACAAAACTGCCTTGGGTCTCTTGGCCCAGCAACGCACTGGAGGCTACCAGCCTATTGCTTATTATAGCACTCAACTAGATCCGGTTGCCTCTGGTTACCCAGCTTGCTTGCGAGCAGTGGCAGCTGCTGCTATTTTGATTGATATGGCAGCCTCACTGACTCTGGGACACCAAACAATTTTAGCAGTCCCGCATGCAGTTCAGGCATTACTTTTAAAAACCAAAACACAGTATCTCTCCAACGCACGTCTAACTAAATACAAATTGAGTTTAATAAATAATCCCTCCCTGCAAGTAATATGCTGCCCACCACTGAACCCTGCCTCTTTAATACCGACATCGGATTAGGGCAAACCACATGATTGTGTGCTTGTAGTTAACTCTGCTCTTTCTCCTAGGTTACATTTGTATGATACTCCTTTGCAGAATCCGGATTTGATTCTTTTTGTTGATGGATCCTGTTTACGAACAAACTCCGGAGAATTCCAAGCAGCTTAGTCAGTCTGTACACTGAATGAAGTTTTAAAATCAGCATGATTACCCCCCAGGAATGTCCGCACAGGCTGTGGAACTAGTAGCCCTATCGCATGCATGCAAAATAGCTAAGGACAAATCTGTCACTATATATACTGAGTTCTGCTATGCCCATGGGGTTGTTCATGATTTTGGTATCCTATGGAAAGAACGCAGATTTTTAACTTCCTCTGGGTCTCCCGTTAAAAATCATTTTTATATAAATAACCTATTACAACATTTATTGTTACCATCTCAAATTGCTGTTGTAAAATGTGCAGCTCATCAATCCAATGACTCTTTCGAAACCAAAGGCAATAACTTTGCTGACTGGGCCACAAAACAGGCTGCTCTTTCACAAACTGTTCAGAGACAATTTTGGCAGCCTCTACAATCAATAGCTACTTTTGATACTACAGTGTTAAAAGCATGACAAACTGAAGCTCCAGAATCAGAAAGAAAATCATGGCTGGCTCAAGGTTGTTTTAAACGCTCTGATCTCATTTGGCAACATTCAGATGGCAGACTGGTCTGCCCAAAGTCCATGTTAAATTCTCTTATTAAAGCATATCACTTGCCAGCTCATGTTGGGGTACAAGCATTAATAAAACAAATCCAAAAGGATTGGTTTGCCCCAGGTTTTTCTGCTTCTGTACAACATTTCTTGAGCACGTGCTCCACTTGTTTACAGTACAACATTTCAAAGGGCACCATGACTCCCACACAACCCATACCTAAACCATTGGGACCATTCTGCACTTTGCAATGGAATTTTATTGAACTTCTACCTTGTACTCATTTTAAGTATGTTTTAACTGTTGTTGATGTTTTTTCTGGGTGGTTAGAAGCCTACCCATGTGCTAAGAATGATGCTATTTCTGTTGCTAAGAAACCTTGTTATGATTTAATACCTCGTTTTGGTGTTCCCTGTCAAATATATTCGGATCGTGTAACACATTTTACTGCTCAATTAATTGATTCACTTTGTAAAATGTTAGGTATCACTCTCAAGTTTCATTGTCCTTATAGACCACAAGCATCTGGCCTTATCGAACGCATGAATCAGACACTCAAAACAAGAGACTGGCTAAAATTACTACTGAAATGGGCTTAATTTGGGTACAGGCACTACCTCAAGTACATCCTACTAAAGGTTTTTCTCCTCATGAAATCCTCATGGGCAGCCCTATGCGAATGCCCATGACTCCACCACTGCCCTTTTCCGAATATGATGAATTTGATCATAATATTCTCTTGTATTGCACTTCTCTTGTTTCTTTTTTACAATTTCATCATCGACAGGTAGCAGCAGCTCAGCACACTCCTGATCATTTCTTGTCCTCGGCACTACAACCAAGAGACTGGGTATATGTCAAGTCATTTTCTCGAAAAACAGCTCTTCAACCACACTGGAAGGGTCCATTCCTGGATTTACTGACCACTTCTTCAGCAGTTCGGCTACAAGGCTCACCCACCTGGATTCATATATATCACATGTCAAGAAGGTAATTCCCTCTGAAGATCAGCAACCTCTACCTTTTGTTACTCCAGATTCTCCACCTATTGCTACTCGCACTCACAGTCATACAGTACCAGTGCCTGAAAATGACTGATACAATTATACAAACTCCTCGGGCACAAACGACATTTCCACAAAACTATTGCATAATGATTTTGGTGATTATTCTTGTTGTTTTGCTATTTTTACTGTGGCCATTCCTATTTCCTGCTTCCTTCACGACTCATACCAAACGAGCTGTATGGCATCTACCTTTCAACACTTATCAAGCAATCAAGTACACATATGCATCATCCCTCAACGTCTCAGACTGTTGGGTTTGCACAGCTATTCCTACTGTTCATGGGGGATTGATGTTAAATATAGTCCCTTTAGGAATTAAAGAAACCTGGACAAATTTGATCTATGATGCATCAAATGTCATTTCAAAAGACAAAATAGCATTACAGTTGTTCCTCCGTCAAAATGGAACTGTGTGTTTTCAAAAACTTGGCAAAACCAGAGTTGGGTGGAGCCATTGTAACAAAACAGTGGTATATAACTGCACTATGGACAATTTGGGCTGTGTAACAGACTTTTCACCTGTAAAAAGACTTGTTAAGGACTCTATAGCTAACTTTTCCCAAAAAATAGAAACTGTTTATTCGAAGATATTCCAAGGACTACAGGATGCCAGGGATCGTTTTAAGCCTATCAACATCACCATTAAAGTAGAGAATTGATATTTCGTGTGTGGAAGAAAAGCATATAAATGGCTACCAGGAGACTGGTCTGGTAGCTGTTTCTTGGGCTATCTGGTTCCAGCTATTCGACATGTATCTGCATTACCTAAAGGAAAGATTCAAAATGTTCGAGAGGTTAAGAAGCTTGCTAATCCTTTAGGTTGAGTTGATGCTTTTTGGATCTATCATCATGACTTAGCTCATGCTAGTACCAAAGGACTTTCCCATATGGACTTGGGTGATGATGTCATATCATGGGCTGGTATACTTCCATCATACGGAACAGTAAAATCAATTTGGGAACTGAGAAAACTATCTAAATTACTCGAAATACTAAGCAATGCTACATTTTCTGCCTTAGAATTAGTGACTGATGAATTGACTGCTATGAGGGCTGTAGTACTCCAAAATCGTATGGCCCTCGATTTCACCCTTGCAGCAAAAGGAGGAACTTGCGCTTTAATCCAGGAGGAATGCTGTACTTTTATCCCTGATAATCAGCACAAAATTGAAAGTCATCTTGAACTGATACAAAGAATTTCCGAACTTTCAAAGGCCAAGGAGGCCGATGCTTCAACGTGGGCATGGTTAACCAACCTATTCTCAGGTTGGGGAGGTGGACTGTTGAAGTTGATTTTATTGATTGCAGTATTAGCAATTCTTGCTTTTCTTGTCTTGTTCCTAATCAAAGCACTGATCTTAAAATTAATGTCTTCAAAAACTGTGAAAAAGTGCCTAATTTTGTATGCCTGCAACTATGAATGTAGATGATAAAATGACAATGTCTTCAAATAATGAAAATACCAGTAGCATGGTTATGTTAGATTTGGGGCAAATGTGTGATAGGTTAAGTGATTATGCTTACACAACATCAAATGGGGGATTGTAAAATATGAACAGTCAAAGTATATGTTTGAGGGAATTGAGTATGTGATAGTCTGTATGTATTAAAATGTAGTGTTTACTATGAACTTTGAGTGAACTCTGAGCAACGAGAAAATGCTTAAAAGCAAGAATCTGCCTGAAAGCAGGAAATGTGCCTTATATGGAAATACATCCGATTTTCTTTCTTTTGCCTAGAGATATGATGATGTGAATTGTCTTATGTTTACAGGTAAACCTTTGATTGGTTAATTGCCCTGTATGATGGTCTAATTGGTTCATTTCTTTATTTTTGACTTGTCAGCAATATTACCAGTATATAAGCTTGTTTGTTCTTTTGTTCTGGGAGTCTCCCTGGTGCTTTCTATAAGGTTCCCGCACATGTGTACTGTAGTTAATAAAAGCCACTGAAAGAGAGAAAGAACTGTATCTGTCTTCATTTTTCAAATATTATGAAATGTAACAATAGTCTAAAACATGACCTATAAGAGCCACTGGAGTTACTATTTAACTATAGTCTTAAAACAGGCTTCATACCACAATAAAATGAAGAGCTACAACAGTCAGCCCTCTTTATAAGGCCGGACCATCAATAGATCCCAGAAACTACAGATCCATTCATCTGAGTTATCATGGAAGTGATCAACAAAGACGTAGGAGACCTTCAGACACTGGATCTATCCCAGTTTGGCTTTGTTAAAGGAACATCATGCCTACTGAACCTGGTTGCTTCTTTGAGAATGTCACTAAGGCAATAGATGAGGGTAAAACAGTGAATACTGGCTACTTTGATCTGAGAAAGACATTTGATATAATACCCCCTCTCTGTCATTGTTAAACTTATGGAATTAGGAATAAATACCTATATAAAATGCTGAATAGCCAGCTAGCTCACAGATAACACCCAGGAAGTTAGAATTGGTGGCACTATGTCCTCAAAGAGGGCTGTCACCAGTGGATTCCCGCAAGGTTCTGCAATCGGCCTGCTCCTCTTTGGCATCTACTTCTCAGGAGTCAAGGCTAGTGTCAAAAGCCTCTGGCTGACCAAGTTTTTAGATGATTACAAGCTGGGAGCAGTCATAGAATCCCCCAGGACACTAACATCTTACAAGAGGGTCTAACACAGACAAATGACTGGTGTCAAAGCTATGACTTAAAACTCAATGGAAATAAATGCATTGTAGTACCACCTCAAGGAACTACATCATCAATAAAGCACCTTAACAGCTGACCCACTAGTCATGGATCTGGAAACGTATGTAGACAGTAACCTGGCCTTCAACCAACATGTCTCTAAGGCAGTAAGGAAATCCTTCTACATTGCTCAATTTATAAGTAAGTGTGTGGCATCTAAGTCCAGGGAAGTCATTGTACCACTATACTTGGCCCTCATCAGACCTGTCATAGAGTATAATACCCCCTTTGGTATGTACCTGACCAGGCACATGCAGCAATTAGAATCACCACAAAGGTTCCCTGTAAAAAGAATACGTGGCATAAACACAATGTCCTATGCGGATTGCCTCAAAATCCTATCGCTGTACTGTCTCCTACAGACTACTGAAATTTGATCTATGCCTGGCATACAAAGCATCCGTGGACCCCACTCTAGTCAACCTTTTGCACATTCACAAAGCAAGCAACATTGGAACTACTAAATCTTAAGACCTACGTTTTGCTTGCAACATAAGTAGGACATAGTGGAGAGACTGATATGTATCTCAGAGAATTCCCTTTCTCTGGAATAGGCTCCCCATCCATGTGAAACAAAGTTCTTCCCCAATTCTATTTAAGTGTAACTTGGATCACTGGATGGGAAATCGAAAATTCACCCCTGGTATGATACCCACGTGTCTGATGGACAGAGACAGTTAGTAAAAGATATCATAACCAACAATTACCCCTATATAAGAGTCTAAAAAGTATAACTTGTGGGTCACATTTGGGTTCTATGGCTGGGCTTATAAAGGCCCCAGTGGTTGTTAGCCTAGTATACATCTATAAACCTATGAACACGTACTATGACTATGTCATATGTATACTTATGATGGAGGGTCCTGAGTATATGCATGATGTGGTAAATCCTGGCACCTGATAGGCAACTAACCATGACTCTCTCCTTGCATAGCCTGACAAGCAATGCAGCGGTATGTCTCACTACAGAGTCACCTAGGATTAGAATATTGGGCTGTGTGGAGGCTTGCCTTATGGGCTTTTGAACTGAATCAATGTGACTCTTAGATGTGTGGTTCATAGGTTTATAGCTTCATAGGTTGGTACTAGGCTATCAGCCCTAGGGCCTATACAAGCCTAGCCATAACAATTCCCTGGCTATTTCTTCCCACACTATTTACTTCTCTTGACTCCTGTCTAGCAGGGTGACTGACATGATCCCCGGGGTGAATTTCCTTTCTCTCATCCAATCGTCAAGGTTACTTTTGAAGAGGGCCAAAGAGTCACTCTGCTTGACATGTATGGGCAATCTATTCCAGAGCCTGGGGAGTGTGTGTTTCATCATGGCTGCAGTCTGTGCTGTGTGTTTGTGAGTTTGTGTAATGATGAAGGAACTTGTTTCTTAGACTACATTCAGGAGATAACTTTATGAAATTTCTTTTTGGCCCTAGACTAATCAGAGTCAGTTTTGATTTCCCCTGCTGTACCTTGTGCATCAACACTAGTGGTTTATAATATTCTCAATCATCTGTCATCCCTCCACATACCTACATTGGTCCAAATTTCCCAATTCATATATGTGTTTACCCAATTAGGTTGCAATTAAAGCCATAAAATTTAAAAATCATAATTTTGTATATAGATGGAGACCTGTAGGACAGGATCTCTAGGTCTCTTCTCTTCTTTGACATAATTATTATTCTTGCTTCTCTCTACAAAAAGTGGATGGATCCCAAAGTCTAACACTCAGTTAAATAGAATATTATATTTTTGATATATCTCATCTCTTCCCAACCTCAAGAACTCAAGTGGAAGTCCATTTTGACTAGGAAACTTGTCTTTTACATGCCCTGCATGCACCTTTCTTATCTCCACCTGCGTCACTGGCCTAATAAGTCCATAATTCTTATATGAGTCCAAGGACAGCAACTGAAAAGACTCTAAAGACTCCAGTGCTTTGTCTTTCTGTTCATTACCCCAGAGTCCTCCTTCATACAATGTCTAGTAGTATATCTGACATATTTCCAACACACTTATGGGAGCATTTGTCCTAATGCCTGTTTCTAAGTCATCTGTAGTATGGATCCACCCTTTCAATCTCTGTTGCCTTAATCTTCCCCATAGCACCCTCTGATACCTGGGGAGTTCTTATAGAGTAAAAGTGGTAGAGTTTCCCACATTAGTTCCAAGCATATGTCCAGGTGTTCATCTATTTCAGCCATCAACCTATCAATTTTTGCATTAAGCAGTGTATTGCCTCTATGGGAGCTTCTCTGCGGTTCCTGCATCCTTTTTCCTTTTAGCAGATGTATTATCTTTGGTTTTCAACCAAGAAATCTTTACTTACAACATAGTCCTACTTGCCATATCCCTCCTAAACATATCCTAGACCAAGGCTAATGTTTCACCAGTGTCACCTAGTTTGTGGCCCAAGTCTCAAATTTCCAGTTTACACCATTGCACAACATCTGTCCTCCTCAACTAGAAAACCAAGAATTTCCGCTGAAATACCAAATAGAGGTTTCTTAGCAGTGCTAGCCCTGCTTCTATTGTGGCATAATCAAACATTATCACTGGATAAGTAAAAAGGCTCCACAATATCTAAACATGCTCTTGTTTAATTAACATACTGTATATTCTGGATCCTGTATCAGAACCCAGAGAGTTGTGAGTCAGAGTAGGGGGGGGCATCCAACACATCCACAGTGTCCTTTATACTTAGTGATGTCATATACCTGATCACATACCTATCTTTCTATCTGTTCCCAGAAGTCTGGCCTATCTCAGACTTCTTGACAAACCCATTGTCCTTGTTACAGAGCTCAATTCTCAATTTATAAGATCAGGCTTTCTTGAACTGCAACCAAAGTGGTCATTGAGAAAAACCTGGAGGAAAATAAATAGTAAAAAGTGCATTTAACCCTAACATAATAGCCTTTAATCACTGTATACATCTCCTGCATTACTACCAGGGTGCCATCTACCTCAAAATGCTTTGCAGGTAGGTTGGCAACTTCTCTCCTCTTATGCAGAGTAAAGGAGAAAGATGCTCCTCATACTCCAATAATCCTTTACTAATGCTGCATGTACCATCTGATCTAAGTGCATTTCCTGCAAGGCAACAATGTAAACACCCTGTTTCATTTGACTGGATTAATAAGTTCAGATATGCATCTCATTTAGTTTTAATTATTAAATCACATTTAGTTTAGTGGTTAAATTCAAAGTCTTCCATGTGCACCTGTATGATAAGTTCTGGATGAACTTTTTGGAAACTAGCAGTCCAACAAAAATGTGCCACTTTTACAGCAGAAAAATGAGTATTGAGGTACAATCCCCTCTCACCCCAATAACCCTGTGCCTACAAATAAGTACAACTCATGTTTAGTCTGTTTTTCCCAGTAGCCTGTCAAATATCATTATTAACAAATTAACAACCCTCTGTACACTAATGGTAACAACTCAAGAACATACCTCTCAACCTCTTAGTGCTAGAAATATGGACGAAGCCTGACAAAATGGGGGACAAAGGCCCAAAAATAGACACATAGTTTAATTATTGCTCTTATAAACTTTGAAAGTTGCTAGATAACAAGGTTTGTTTTAACAGGCATTTTCTGGGGAATTCATACCTCTCAACTGTCCATATTTTCGCAGAATGTCCAAATGTTTGCCTCATATTTTTGGTTTATTGCTCATAAAATTTGTGATTTTCTGGCAAATCACTAGGATGATCTGAGGATAGAAGTCACTAAATAATGACATACATTTGAGTTTCAGACTTCAAATTCTTCTGAAAATGTATGTTAACACAAACCCTTTTACTCTAGAAACTTTATATTTAATAAGCAATATTTAAAATCTGTCCTTATTTTTGGGCCTATATCCCCCCACCCCCAGTTTGTCAGGTTTTGTCCAGATTTCTTGCACTAAGAGGTTGAGAGGTATGGGAGGATTTGAAGTCTGAAACTCAAATGTATGTCATTATTTAGTGACTTCAGTCCTCAGATCATCCCAGTGATTTGCCAGAAAACCACAAATTTTCTTTGGAACAGACCAAGGATATGAGCCAAAAATCTGGACATTCTACAAAAATCTGGACAGGTGAGAGGTATGCTCAGCAAGTTCTTAATAACTTATCTGTTAGAATTAAACACTGATCATCCTCAACCAACTTTAACAAACTATACACAAAAGAAGACTGGTCTCTGCTAATAGTGCCTTGTTGCACTACCACTAACCAAACTAATATACAGCTACCAATTACCACTACTCATAAACATGTAGAAGTCACCTTGGACACTATTTATCATTCACTATACACACAAAGTTACCTATTAGCAAAGTACTGGCACAGCATAAAATTGCCTGCATACTTTTTAATCTTCCTTCCCCTGATGTCAGAAGAAAAATGTCTCTTAATTTGTTAATATCCAGCTTGAATATGGCCTCCCCTTCACTGGACTACTCTCTCCTCAGAATACGTTTCTACTACAGACAACAGAAAATAAAACACTGAGATTCAGTCATCCAAGTGGTAGATGTAACTATCACTGTATCACATTAAATACAAGTGACTGTCCTTCACAGAGAGAGCATCACTATTCCTAAACACACTTACATTTAAATTATTACCTGAAAATTACTGCCCACTTCTGCAGTATATGTTGACTCACAGGGAACAGTCCTACGCTCTTCAAGCCTCTGAACAAATTTAATTAATTAATCTCCCTTTCAAACTTTCCATTACTGAAAGAGATTTTTGCTAACTTGCAACAGCCTGTTGGAATAATATTCCAGATAATATTAGATAAAGTAATAATGTAATTCAATTCAGGCAGAAATTAAAGAGATCATATGCTCCAGGAGAAAACATGCACTTGTTTTGCAGATCTTGGCTAAGTAACACATTTGTGTTAAAAGTCTGTGTGCATCTGCAAATATGAATACTAACTAATCCTGCTAAGATTATTCTTTGCTTCACAATGCAGCTGACATTGTTTCTACTCATTCAGAACTTTTTGGCATAAATGTACAGTGCATGTATATTTTTGTATATAATGTCTATGGTGCTCCCCATAACTTTATTATTTCAATGTATGTGTATAACTAAAATATATGCAATATATATTGGCTAAATGCTCATGTTTTGTTGCAAAGTCAGTGTGTATTTTTGTTATGATTGCTTATGTTTTGCTGCAAATTCAATGTGTATCTTTCATTTTGATTGTTTTCCTTATCTCTGCCCTCTTCCCAGATCGTGGCTGAAAAGGGTGTGCAGATAAGTTCACTTATCCAATTAATAAATTAAATTTATAGAACTAACTAACTGAATAAATAAATAAATAAAAGCTGACAATCTCAGGCACATATTTGAAGTCTTTATCAATAATTTAAAGTCTCTGGCGCACAAATAAAATTATCTGTATACAAATTAAAAGTCCCTTATACAAATGAAAACTTTATTAAAGTGATACCTTGATAGTTAAGAAATCCACTCACCTCTGCTTCACCACTCCATTGTAACAAAAAGCAATTCAGTTCTGAATTCCAATAACCATGACTTACACTGACAGTACAAATGTCTTCAGTCAGAGCCTCCATCATGGAGCCTAGCATTCCAGCCTCAGTATGTCTTGCTTCTACAGAAAACCCTCCAGACTTCTCTGGACTCTTGAACATCGACTTCTCCCATGCTGTCAGTTTATGGACTTCATAAAGGCACCATTTTCCAGTTACTTATGATTACCTGGGATTCTGGGTATTTCCCTTGAAGGGAATTAGTCTCTACCCTTGCTTTAAAGCTCTTATTGATTGACTGATTGATTGATTGATTGATTGATTGATTGATTGATTGATTGATTGTCGTTTGATTATTAGGAAAGTCTGATTGGGTAGGAGCTGATTTTCAACAGAGGCTTGGGAAGAAAAGGTTCAAAGTACTACAAAACATTTTAAGAACAGTAATTTTCCAGTCTTTAAATATAACAGAAAAAAATACAGTTTAAATAATTATACTAAATTAGACATAATATAAAAACATTGGTTAAAAATAGATACAAGTTATATGACCATGATTTAATACTTAGAGAAATTTTAGCCAGTTTAAAGAGAAATTGAAGTTATGTTAGTATAGTATGGGATAGTAGCATGAAGTGAGAGAAAAGCAGGTTTATGGTCTATTTAGTGAGAAAGCCTGTGAGAGAAATTGACAGACGTAAGGAAGTGAGCGTAGAAGTGAGAGTGAGAAGATGTAGGCATGGATATGTACTTGTTCACATTTAGGGGTATAGTTTATCCTGGTTTTGAACAAGAACAAAGCCAGCTTTTGGCTAAGAAGTCTTTCAGAATGGTTTTGAAGGATGGGAGGGATGATATTGACCTGATGGCTACAGACAAGGAGTTCCAGGCCTTAGCAACATGGTATGAGTACAGACAATCCCCAGCACTCTTCTCACTCCTTGCTTCTATTTTCTTTCTCTGGTACTCCACATTGTCAGCGTCTAATTACCCAAATAGTTCTGATAGTCCTGCGTTTGTCTACCACTGCTCACTAGGCAATTTCTGGTGGAACCATCACAATATAAATACATATAAGGAAGCAATGATCTAGTTGAATGTTCAGAAAAGCAAGTGTCTTCATGCCAGCATAAGCAATCAAATAGTCATATGATCACACAATGTTGGCATTAGTTTGTGAAAGGACATGGTACAGTAAGAAGTGGAAATTAACCTTTCCCCATCATTGTATAATCTATATATATACATATATATATATATATATATATATATATATATATATATGTATAGAGAGAGAGAGCTTGCAGGGGGAGACTTCTTCCCCTGTAAAAAATATGTTTCGGTTTATTAATTTTTGGGTCAGTCATTCAGCATTTTGATGAAATGAAATACACTTGAATATTTACATATACATATATATATATATATATATATATATATATATTTTTTTTTTTTTTTTTTTTTTTTTTTTAAGTCACAGTCCTAAGACCTTGATATCAAAAGACCAAATTGCTGAAAACAACGTCTAAAATCTTGTATTTCAAATCCTCACAATGCTAACATGGGTCATGCAGGGGGCAAGTCCAGGAGTTTGACATCTTGGTCTTTTGATATTATGATCTTGGGGTCTTAGGAATATATTTATTAAGACTGTAGGCTTCAAGATTGTAATTGTAAACCTATAGTAAAAGGGGTATAGTGAGAGCAGTGCCTATATCAGGGGAAGAAAAAACAAAGCCCCTCCCATGCAAAATCACCTTGATTACACTGAGCTTCTACTAGCTATGGCTGTAATTGCTGGGACAGTTCATGTTGCAAGTGTCATTCTCCAGTTCTCTACTTTCTGTCTTTCTGTGATATTTCTGAATTGTGTAAGGCACACACGTATATACACACACACACACACACACACACACACACACACACACACACACACACACACACACACACACACACACAGTCCTAGCTATAAGTCACCATTTCCTTTTAAACTTTCATGTGTTAAGGCACTAGATAATGTAGTATTTAGATTATTTTTGTGAAATTCTTTACGTTGTAATATTAGCAAACTTGGATAGTGAGTCTCTGTATTAGGTACTTTTTGTGTATTGCTCTCACTGATTGCAACATCTCTGCAATTGCCAATGTTTTAATGATTTTAAGTTAGTTCTGTCAATAACCACTATCAGTTAGACAACTTGAAATGTGTAGATGTGAAATACTCAGTTCCTTTACATTTAAGCCTACTTAACTTGTATGCCTGCTCTGGAACGCATTTGATCCTTAAACATTCCTTGGTATGATCCCATATCATGTTCAAATCAACAGAGTAGTTGTGAGCAAAGTAAACATTTCAATCACCCAAACCATTTTGTGTAGAAATTAAAATATAGAGATAATTCATAAAATATACCATGCAATCATTTCAACTTAAATGAATGCTTCAATCTAGGCTCCTAGTTTAACACATGCTTTGTTCTTAAGTGAAAAATTCCTGTCTTGCCCAATTATAAGGCAGTGTATGAACTTCTTAGTTGGTATACAGAGTTCAGGACTTCACATTTTCATAACAGTAATGCATATAAAACTGTGCTGCATGGTTGTGCAAATCGTGGTCTTTTAGGATGACTACGAAAATGTGGAGGCCTTTTTATAAACACACCTCACTATTGCAAAAGCCTGATATGCTTTAAGACATAAACAATAGGGGACAGTTAATAGCAGATAAAGGACATCACATGTTTGCTTATTAGTATAATTCATAGAAATTAATCTAAATGAGCTCATTTGCATACTAAATTTTTAAATGGCTGTGAACTTACTCCAGTAAGCAGCAATTTTACACGAGAATATGGAGATGCAAGGGGAAGGGAAAAATGAATATATACTGCCATCCATTTTAAAAGAAGGTACAATTACTGAGTTTACTGAAAGAATTGTTTTTTATTGTATTTTAGTGCTTGTGCTTGCATGGACAAACTACTGAAGGGGTCACAGGGGAAATGTTTAATTCTGGAGTCAGTGAAGTGCTTGTGCATACATGTGCAGACCACTGAAGGGATCGTTGGGAGAAATGTTTCATTTTGGTGCTGTGCATACTTGTCTGAAGGGGTCAGTGGGGAAATGTTTCATTTTGGTGCTGTGCATACTTGGCTGAAGGGGTCAGTGGGGAAATGTTTCATTTTGGTGCTGTGCATACTTGGCTGAAGGGGTCAGTGGGGAAATGTTTCATTTTGGTGCTTTTGCATATTTGGCTGAAGGGGTCAGTGGGGAAATGTTTCATTTTGGTGCTTGTGCATACTTGGCTGAAGGGGTCAGTGGGGAAATGTTTCATTTTGGTGCTTTTGCATATTTGGCTGAAGGGGTCAGTGGGGAAATGTTTCATTTTGGTGCTTGTGCATACTTGGCTGAAGGGGTCAGTGGGGAAATATTTCATTTTGGTGCTGTGCATACTTGTCTGTAGGTGTCAGTAGGGACATGTTTCATTTTGGTGCTTGTGGCTGAAGGGGTCAGTGGGGAAATGTTTCATTTTGGTGCTGTGCATACTTGCCTGTAGGTGTCAGTAGGGAAATGTTTCATTTTGGTGCTGTGCATACTTGGCTGAAGGGGTCAGCGGGGAAATGTTTCATTTTGGTGCTGTGCATACTTGCCTGTAGGGGTCAGTAGGGAAATGTTTCATTTTGGTGCTGTGCATACTTGTCTGTAAGTGTAAGTAGGGAAATGTTTCATTTTGGTGCTTGTGCATACTTGCCTGTAGGGGTCAGTAGGGAAATGTTTCATTTTGGTGCTGTGCATACTTGCCTGTAGGGGTCAGTAGGGAAATGTTTCATTTTGGTGCTGTGCATACTTGCCTGTAAGTGTAAGTAGGGAAATGTTTCATTTTGGTGCTGTGCATACTTGCCTGTAGGGGTCAGTAGGGAAATGTTTCATTTTGGTGCTGTGCATACTTGCCTGTAAGTGTAAGTAGGGAAATGTTTCATTTTGGTGCTTGTGCATACTTGGCTGAAGGGGTCATTAGGGAAATGTTTCATTTTGGTGCTGTGCATACTTGGCTGAAGGGGTCAGTGGGGAAATGTTTCATTTTGGTGCTGTGCATACTTGCCTGTAGGGGTCAGTAGGGAAATGTTTCATTTTGGTGCTGTGCATACTTGCCTGTAGGGGTCAGTAGGGAAATGTTTCATTTTGGTGCTGTGCATACTTGCCTGTAAGTGTAAGTAGGGAAATGTTTCATTTTGGTGCTGTGCATACTTGCCTGTAGGGGTCAGTAGGGAAATGTTTCATTTTGGTGCTGTGCATACTTGCCTGTAAGTGTAAGTAGGGAAATGTTTCATTTTGGTGCTTGTGCATACTTGGCTGAAGGGGTCATTAGGGAAATGTTTCATTTTGGTGCTGTGCATACTTGGCTGAAGGGGTCAGTGGGGAAATGTTTCATTTTGGTGCTGTGCATACTTGGCTGAAGGGGTCAGTAGGGAAATGTTTCATTTTGGTGCTTGTGCATACTTGGCTGAAGGGGTCAGTGGGGAAATGCTTCATTTTGGTGCTTGTGCATACTTGCCTGTAGGGGGTCAGTGGGGAAATGTTTCATTTTGGTGCTGTGCATACTTGGCTGAAGGGGTCAGTGGGGAAATGTTTCATTTTGGTGCTTGTGCATACTTGGCTGAAGGGGTCAGTGGGGAAATGTTTCATTTTGGTGCTGTGTATACTTGGCTGAAGGGGTCAGTGGGGAAATGTTTCATTTTGGTGCTTGTGCATACTTGCCTGTAGGGGGTCAGTGGGGAAATGTTTCATTTTGGTGCTGTGCATACTTGGCTGAAGGGGTCAGTGGGGAAATGGTTCATTTTGGTGCTTGTGCATACTTGCCTGTAGGTGTCAGTAGGGAAATGTTTCATTTTGGTGCTGTGCATACTTGGCTGAAGGGGTCAGTGGGGAAATGTTTCATTTTGGTGCTGTGCATACTTGCCTGTAGGGGTCAGTAGGGAAATGTTTCATTTTGGTGCTTGTGCATACTTGGCTGAAGGGGTCAGTGGGGAAATGCTTCATTTTGGTGCTTGTGCATACTTGCCTGTAGGGGTCAGTAGGGAAATGTTTCATTTTGGTGCTTGTGCATACTTGGCTGAAGGGGTCAGTGGGGAAATGCTTCATTTTGGTGCTTGTGCATACTTGCCTGTAGGGGGTCAGTAGGGAAATGTTTCATTTTGGTGCTGTGCATACTTGGCTGAAGGGGTCAGTGGGGAAATGTTTCATTTTGGTGCTTGTGCATACTTGGTGAAACTACTGAAAGGATCGCTTGGGGAAATGTTTTATTTTGGTGTCAGTGAAGTGCTTGTGCATACATGGTCAAACTGCTGAAGTGATCTCTGAGCAAAATAATTTATTTTGTGTTATTTTAGTGCTAGTGCAAACTCAGACAAGCTACTGACAGTATTGCTGAGGGAAATAATTAATTTGTGTGGCAGGGAAGTGCTTTTGCATATTTGGACAAACTACTAAAAAGATGGCAGTGGGCAAGTTCATGGACTGCAGCTCAAGTATCAAAGGCGAAGCATTGCTTTCAGCAATGTACCAAGAGGATATTGGGCTATGAATTGCATGCATGCACCACTTTACAAAATTTCTTATCTGCATTTTTTGTACTTAAGGCATTGCACATTAGCGTAAATGGCCTCTATAAATCTTGCCTTTACTATGCCGATTCATAAACATCAGGGATACCCCTATCACATTTGCACAAATTACTATGAATACCAACCTCTACCTTGTAACTTATGGCTGAAACCCTGATACAAATTTGCGACCATATTGTTATCTACCACCTGCTTATATCTATATAAAGATGCAGGTTCTGTAATCAATCGCAGTATTCTAAATAAGGTTTTATCAAAGAGTTAGATATGTCAGAAACATATTAGAAGTTATATAGTCTAATAAAACAAGAGGAAATACATTTAGCAACTGAGTGTTTAAATGACTGAGCTGTTTCAGGACCAGATTGTATAGGAATATATTTGGATTTGGATTATAAACAGTATCGAATAGAACTAGGCCCAGTGTGTTAACAAAATTCATCTGCACTGTGAGGAAAATTAATAAGGATCCCTTTCTTTTTAATGATGCTTGTTATTTGTGTTGCCCTCCTGAAAAAAACAACTGTCTCACTAAAAAAAATGCAGGCCCATTGGACTTCTTTCAACTAATGTAAGAATGTCTTATTTGGACTTCTCAAATAACAATAACTTGTATATACGAACAGAAGAAAACAGGCAATAATTCCTGAGCCTCATTTACACAGAAAGACAGACTAATGGCCAGTTGCTACATTGTATATGGAGTGTGCACAAGGGAAATCTGTTCCTAAAACAGATCTCAAAGTGGAATCTATTCACATGGGAAATTATGCAGCTGCTGCTTGGGGTTCTAAGTCAAAGGTAATTAGAATTTAGTAAATATGTTAGCTACTGGTAGTGATTGTCCCAGATAAGTTGTTAGTTAAAATGCTTATTTAAGCCGTTTGTCTATGTGTGTGTGTGTGTGTGTGTGTGTGTGTGTGTGTGTGTGTGTGTGTGTGTGTGTGTGTGTGTGTGTGTGTGTGCATGCGCTCGTGCACACACACACGCGCGCATATGCGTGTATATTTCGTTTTACAGAGTGCATTGATATGTTTATTTATTTTAAGTAAAGATTTGTATTACTTAGTTTTAAATGATTGTCACTAGTGTTTATTTATTAGCATAGTGGATATATCAGCCTTTTTAAAGGTTACTACTCAGGTTATTGCTGCAATACAACTATTTAACAGCTGGCTTATTTTAAACGTAAACAGCAGTTGTGCTCTTACGAGTATCAGAATGATCTCTAGTGCTAGTGGTGACATTACTCCAAAGACAGGGTCAGGTTGTTGGCACTGGACAGACATCATTAACTTCTACTGGACAATGCTGTGTATTTGTTTACAACATAATGTTAGAGAGGTTTTGAGTATGGTTGGTAAGATTGTACCATAAAGCACTGGGCTAAGTCTGCGGTGGGGAATCCTGGGAAACCAATAATTATAACTCTGATCTACAGATGCACAATGAAAAGTTTATTGGGGTGTAGCAGGTGTTGTTTATTGTCTGAGGCTACACTACATACTTACCACGTACTCTTAAGGCCATTTAGCCCCTCACATTTGACTTGGCAGTCAACAGTGTAGATCATGACACTGTAGTCCTTAGCTATCACATAATAATCAGTTGCTGTTAATGAAATTGTATGCCTGTATATCAGAAAAACAAAAAAATAAATAAATTAAAATTCACACCATTTTTAAGTTTTATCTATCTTGGTTTAATTTTTAATATTTTAATTGCTTTAAATTGTTTTAAACATTTTCCTTTTCAGTGCATATAAATCATTTTATTTCTTTCTTTGATATGATTAATATATATCTTGTGTTCCATGTGTACCTGTGAGCTATCATTCCCCATATTTATTTTACATCCCTTCATTCTTTCTCGCTCATTTTTTTACCTTTATCTAGTTGTCACACACACCATTTCTTCCTGATGTTTATGTTTCAGACTTTCTTTTGTTGCTAGTCATAGATGACAAGATAAAATTAAAAAAAAAAAAGGCAAATCCATGCCTTTTCTATCCATTTTGCAATCTGCAAGATGGTCAGCTTTGCTGCAGGTGTTATGTAAAATGTTTAGAGAAATACTCCAAGGAATTCACTGCTGTATTTTGTTTTCCATCATGAAATCTGACATTGCTGCTGCCTTCTTCTATTTATGTATGTATGTATGTATGTATGTATGTATGTATGTATGTATGTATGTATGTATGTATGTATGTATGTATGTTGTTGCTGCTTTCATTTTTTTCAAGTACAAGAAGTGCAACACTTCTCAAGTGAAGTTCATGTAATGTGATGTGAACTCATGTATCCCGTGGCACATGGGATGGATGATACTTTCAAACTTCTTTTTCCTAAACCCTGACTATGCGCTAGAAGGTAAGGTATTTTCCTTGATACCCTGACTCCTGATTCGCACACAGTTTTACTCATGCACAGGAATGCAATATGCTTGTATGGCAGATGGGATGGATGATGGAAACTGATGTAACTTTGGAACTTTGCAATTAATGGAAGGCAAACCTGAACTGTTTTTAACATGGTTTCTGTGTGTTAATGCCTCCTTTGCTAATTATCTGTGATGGGACCAGAATTGCACAATCTGATAAAAGATTATAGTCAATCAATAAGGCCAGTCATTAGAGTTTTTGCCTCATATTTATGCCCCATCAACCCACATTATGTCAACCCAGGGGCACGGATTCCTTAAGTGACTAACTTAGCATCACACAGTAGGCAAATGGAGGTGGATAGATGCAAACCCTGACTACAGGAAGCAGCTCATTAAGCACTTAGAGACTTAATAACTGCCAGACCTCTACTAACTACATTTTCTGACAAAATCACCGAGGGTCCCAGTCAGTGTATAACATCAGTCATTAGACTTTCATACTTCTCATTATGAAAAATGCATGCTGATGAAAACCTGCTGTTCTGTTCATTTTTAAATGAATTAGAGTACACTGGTTCTTACCTGTGTCTGATTTTGCAAGACATACCTGATTTTTTCTCAAATCTATGCCCTGTTCAATTAATTTCTTGTTTATAGTAAATCACTGAAGATTACTGTCAGTTAGTAATGGTGGTCATTAGTGTTTCATAGTTCTTATAGCTCAGAAAATTCACAGCCATGCAACACCTGCTAGTCTATTAACCTTTTAAGGAAATGAAAGTTGCCTGATACTTAAGTGTCTCAGCTGTTAGCAAACTGCTTCCTGTAGTCAAAAATATAGTGTTTCACTCCTTCCACTTCTATTTCCCTACTGTGTCAATTAACCAGACAGTGCTCCTGGATCACATCTAATAAGGGGCACTTTACCCAGTGGGTTAACCTGGTCAACAAACGGGTAAAATAAAATGACATTTAAAATGTGTCCTTTTTAGGGCTTTTATCATTCTGTTATTTTAGCTTTGTCCAGAATTCTTCAACAAATAATGTGAGAGGTATTTTAGTCTGTTCCTTACAAACTGTGTGGCTTTCTGGCAAATTGTTGTGGGCTACATTCACAAAATAATGACAGACGTGAGTTTCAGAAGGTGCATCCTTCAGAAAATGCTTGCTAATCCAAAACTTCTTATTCTTCAACTTTCTGATTATATAAGAGAAATATTTAAAATCTGCTCCTTGTTTAGGTCTTTGTCTCTGATTCTTGAGCTAAAAAGTTGAAAGGCAGAGGGTACTGCAGTGAATACCACTGTATGGTTCTGAACAGCTGAGATACATTTCCCGGATATTTATGAATTTATTAATTCATTTGATCTCAAGCAGATATCTGATGTGTAGGATCTATTGACTGTTGTGTGTGCATGTGTGTGTGTGTGTGTGTGTGTGTGTGTGTGTGTGTGTGTGTGTGTGTGTGTGTGTGTGTGTGTGTTTGTATGCATTTTGGATGTGTGTGTGTTATGTGCATGTGTGCAGGGGGCATAATTCTTAATTGTCCTTGATTTTTTTACTCATATTTGTGGTGTGTTCCCATAAACTGTTTGGTTTTCTGGTAAATAATAATGACAGACCAGAGTTTTAGCCTTTCTATCCTTTAGAAAATGCTCGCTAATGTAAAACTGGTATGCTCGCAAATTTCTAAGCATATACAACACATTTAAAATATGTTGCTGATTCTTGGTCTTTGTCTCTGATTCTTGAGTTAAAAGGTTAGGAAGGCTTTGGAGTTAAATGGGTATCACCATATGGTTGTCACAACACTGAGAAGAAATACTCTTCAAAGTCATCTTTATGTATTTGTTCATTAATTTGATTGTAAGCAAGCATTTGAGGTGAACGCAGTCCAACAAGGGACTGTACTTGATGGTTTCAGTTCTTTGAGACTGTGTGTGTGTGTGTGTGTGTGTGTGTGTGTGTGTGTGTGTGTGTGTGTGTGTGTGTGTGTGTGTGTGTGTGTGTGTGTGTACATGTATGTGTAAGTGTATAAATACTTGGTTCCTGCAGAAATCATTTGTAATAAACAGGAGCTTCATCATATGAGCCATGTTCTTTAGCTATGATCCTTGGCTTCCTTGTTTTGTTGACTGTTGGTAATATGTTTATGATGTGGTTGTAAATAAACTCAAAAGCATGAAGTCTATGAGTTTAATGTAAATATTTCAAATCTGAATACATTTTTAATTTAGTTTTTGGCAACAAAGTGTTGTGAAATCCACTGTGTTGGGCTACAGCAGGTTGTCTGGTACTTAGTGCAGGCAAGTAAGGCTATAAAATGTTAATTATCTGCTTCCTGAAATGATTCTGACAGCCTTCATTCATCTGTTGTATGACTCTGACCAGTTAACTTCTCTAGACAGTGCTCCTGGCCTGTTCCTGAAAAGGAACACTTGTGTCCAGTGGACTGTCGTAGGTCATTAACAAATGCATTGCATATTTCTCTTCGGAATTCCTGCATCCTTCACATTGCAGCTAATTAGTGTTTCTCTATATGTTATTGGACTATGACTCCAAGCATGTCTCCAGTGGTTTAATGGATTGTCAGATGTATTTTCACTAAATATGAGTTTCAAAGGAAGACTTGTTTACTGTTTCTCATGGTAGGGTATATGGTTGTCCCCTTTATTTAAGTAAGAGTAGGGAATCAGATTCAGCTATGAAACACAGCTGGTTTATCTTGTTACTGCACTGTTCACTGTGGTGTGTGATTTATATCCTCCCATGGTCTAGTGCCGTTCAGTAATCCCACATTCCTCCTTCCCTTCAGAGAGCTCATAATAATTCAGAATTGTCCCTAGCTGTACTGTACTAGAGCATCTCTCAATACTCTGTACTTGCAAAAACATTTGCCTACCTTTTTTTCATCTGTTTAGCTTCATCAGAAAAGCTTACCTTCAGTGTTTGATAGCAACAGCATCCCCAATGTTTTAATAATTACAAGACCCATTTTTTATAAAACAGTTTTACAATCTATATCCCATTAATAGTAGAAAAAAGTAAGAAATGCTGTGTTGGTCCACTAACAAAAAACACAAAGACACTGGAACACGGATGCGATAACTTTTTATTATAACAACATAAGTTTTACAATCACTAGAGCTTTTTGGCAAGCAGGAACCCTTTATTCAGTTATTACGTTGCTGATGTTGGTTACAGTGCTTAAATATCCACTTGTGCCTAAAAACGGAAATACATATTTTCTTTCCTATTAGCCTATCTGAAAAAAAGACACTTGAAAACGGCAGTATGGGAAACTAATAGCTGCTCATTTTTCCTTCTTCACACTCTCACTTTTTTTTATTTATTTATTTATTTATTTTTTCTGTAATTCTCATGTCAGAATTAATGATCTTATGATTTCCTTTTAGGTATACTTGTGACCTTTGTGGGGGATGGATGAAGTGCTCCAGTGCTTTTGCTCTCAGGAAGTTGTTGACTGTAAGACATGGTATAGCAAAGATATGCTAATTGTTGCATTGCATTATGTTTTTTGACCTTCTGTTCTGGACTTTCATATCCACCAAATACTTATTTATCGTGCTTCTAGACATAAAATGGAAACAATGCCCATTATCCAATATCTGTGTAAGTGTATATGTAATCACAGTTGTGATATGCATTTCTGATCTCTCAACCAGACTGAAAAACTATCAATGTTTCATGTCATGTGACTTACCATGTAGAAACTTCACCAGCTTTTATAATTTGATTTTATAAATATAGATATATATATATATATATATATATATATATATATATATATATATATATATATATATATATATGGGTACGTATCACTTCACCTAAAACTAATTTCACCTAAACTCATTTCACCAAGACCAAATCGCCTAAAGTTAATTTCACCTAAAACTCATTTCACTGACAAGTAGTACTCTAAAGCAAGTCAATGGTATATGTCCTGGATTTGTAAGGGGCAATATTCATACATCACAGTATGATCTTTCGGACAGATAACAAAAGATCACTTTGAAGTTTTGTGTTAACCTGCATTGATGCCTATTAAAAGTACAGTTTGATTTTACTGCTGAACGTTAAGCTTAATTGTGGCTTATATGCCAGCAAGAAACAGGTGTCCATTCATTTAGCAAGCACACATCAAGTAAGCTTTGTAGTAACCACACTAATGACCCAATAATGCTTACAGTACAAACAATAACATAATAGTTTTACATTCAAGAAAACTGATACTATTCAGTATATCAATGTTCCTCTTTATCGTTAGGTTGTGTTTTTATCTTTTGATTATCAGAGTTTGTCTCTTCTGCCTGAATTCACATTTCAGGCTTGTTTTAGTTGAGTAATCTTTTTTGTTCATCTTGTGCTTGCATGATACTTATGGTAAGTCAGACTATATCACAGGCATTTGTCACTGCACTGAATGTGATCAGTGTATGAAGATCTGTAGTCAACAAAATGAGGACATAAGAGGGGCAGTGAAGAAGTAAAAGAGACAAAACTAATACATGTCTGCATTCTCACTGTATTGCACAATATTTATAAGAGGGCTAATTACTTGTGTGACAATCATTTATCCAAGTGAAATAAAACAAATTTGCCAGAATTTTATATCAAATAGTGTCTTCCATCATTGAGGTGCTCTGATGGTAGCTACATAAATGTATTTGATTTTAGTATGGTAAAAGGAAAATTGTTAGATTGCATTGTAAACTGTAAGAGAACATTTTTTACTTTGAATTTTCAATGATTATGGTTCATGTCATATTCATTTTAACTCTCTGATCTCCCTGCAAGAACTGATAATAATCATATAATGTACATATACCTTGAAAATGATTTTTGCGGACAGATGGATCATCTGCTTGTGGGCTACTAAAGCAAACTTAAAAAGGTTTACTTTTTTCTGTCTTGCCCCTAGACCCATATGCAAATACTTGCCAAAATGGTATCTGTATTATTGTAAAAATAAGGTGAAACTACTGTAGTGGATTGAGCACCATGACTATGCTTCAAAGCCAGAGAAATGATAATCCTGTAAAGCACTTCTGTAGCATAAGTTTACCATAGCAGCACTTTCAGACCTGTGTAACAATTGTTACATACCCCTTAATTGTTACACAGGTCAGAGCTTAGGAAAAGGATGTTCCTTTATGCTCAACTGTCCCTAAATAGCTTGCCTCATATTTTCTTTCAGCCAAGTTTACAGACATCAGTCTGTAATTAACTTATTTAAGTAAACTGCTCCTGACTTTTTCTTCCTCTTATATTTATTTGCTGTCTACGTGACAGCACTTGCTAAGTGCTTTTTTGGCTTTCAAAGCTAGGAAAACATTTTGTTATTTTTTTTCTTTTGTAACTGATAGTGCATGGAGTAAATAAACTCTGAGCACAAAAAAGAATTATGATTGTGTCTCACTTATCTTAAATGATTATGTGTTCTCAACATGGTTGCCAATGTTCACTTCTTAGGCTTCATTCTCAATGTAAATTTCTTGGTATCTATGTCTTAAACACATAGTATCATGGTTACAATCAGACATCTGCTCATAACCCTCTATGTTACTATGTATTTGATTACTAGTTTTCATTGATATAGTACCCTAAACCTTCTTGAAATATATGTAATTAACTGGCTCATTTATGTAACTATCTGCTGTTGGTTATAGGTTCATAGGTAAGTATTACACAAGCAGTCTTTGTGGGCCTCTTTAAGCCTTGAAAATTTCCTTTTTTTGTGCTCAACTTAACCTATCCCATTTGGTTAGAGATTGGTCTTACCCATCTTCTGTTTGATAATTATATATTACCCCTAAAGGAAAATAATTTAAGGAGACCCATGCATGGGATAAAGCATTTAGGAGCTGCCTCTGTCCATTAGTAGTACAGGGGGCAGTTCTGTGGTAAATTTTCTGTTTTCTATTCAGTGATCTAAGTTCTGCTTGAATATGGACAGGGATTAATTTTGCTTTATGTGGATGGGGAGTCTGTTCCTGAACAGCTTCATCCTTTGCAAGAAATACCTGTCCCCCAAATCATTCTGTTGATGTTGCAGAAGAGGTTTGTATCCCTAGACTAAGTATTTCTGATGCCTGATGTTGTTTGACTAGCTGATGTGCAGTAAATCTGTCAGTATTGGGTCAGAGGATGCACTGCATGCCAGACACAGGTCACCTTTTAGCAGTTTGTAGGATACGGAGTATAGTGATAGGGCTTTGAGTTGGACAATGTGGGCCAAGGTGTTTAGGCTTTGCATCTTTTTAGTAAGGTATCACGCTGAGCATTCCAGTTGTTGCATGTGTCTAAAAAGATATATATACCAAAGGGGGCATTATACTCAATGACTGGCCTAACAAGGACTGAGTAAAGTAGAACAATGACATCCCTAGATTTAGACACAATCCCTTTGTTCATAAGCTGTGCAACATAGAAGGATTTTCTTACAAAAATGGACGCATGTTGGTCAAAAATTAGGTCATTGTCTGCATAGGTTCCCAAATCCTGAACAAATGGGTCAACTTTTAGTGGTGTATTGTCAATGTGGTAATTCCCTGAGGTAGACGATTTCACAAAAGATACAGTAATGCATTTTTTGGCATTTAGTTTCAGTCCATGATCTTGGCACCAGTTATTTATTTGAGACAACCTTTCTGCATAATGGCCAAGCCATTTGGGGTTTCAATGACTGCTCCTAGCTTGCAGTCATCTGCAAACATAGTTAGCCAAAGCCCTTTAGTATTGGCTTTTACTTCAGAAAAGTAGATGCCAAACAGAAGAGGTTCAAGCACAGAACCCCGGGGACTGTGCTGGTGATGGGTCTCTTGTGGAGGTAATTTCCACTATTTTGATTTCCTTCATCCTATCTGACCCAGTTGGTGATCCAGTGGGTGATATAGGAGTTTATTCCCAGTTTATTTAGCTTTTCTACTATATCCGAGTGGGAAATTGTGTCAAAAGCTTTGGCCAAGTTGAAGTATGCAGTCTGTACTGTTTTGCCTTCATCTATTGTTTTGGTGACCTTTTCAAAAGGTCTAACAGGTTGACCTGCCCTTGACAAATACAAACTATGATGGATCCACTGTTTGGAGGTTTCCTATGTCATGACTGATTAGTTCCATGATAAATTTGTCCATGCCTTTGTATATGAGGCTAGTCAAGCTCATGGGTCTGTAATTGCCTTGGCTGTGGAAGGTCCTCTGTTATGCAACATGTTATCACATAAAATAGCAAACATATCCAGCTGTCAGTCTAGTAATACCTTTAGAATATAGCAGTCTTTCTTTCATGTCAGGTCAGCTAATAATATTTGTAAAACTAAATGGAGACAGTAAGGCAGTGTATTGCAGAGTAAAATAAACTGTAACCCACCAATGTTTCATTTGTTGTGTGCTTAAGATACCGTAACAATATGCATCAATGTTTCTAATATTATCATATTACTAGAGCAGAGACAAATATTATCTGTGAAATAAAATGCACTGTTATTTGTCCATCTTTTCTGAGGAGCATGGTTACTTCTTCACTTAAGCAGGAAAGGAAAAAATTGGGTTAAGTTAGGAAACATATATTGCCTACCACTCAGAAACATTTGGTAGCACACTATTTTCAATAAATGATTACTGTTTAATTTAGCAATAATCCATGACTGGGTGTGGATAACTCAGGATTTACCCATGGTTGGCCTGATCTGATAATGAGGGTGAAGCCCAAGTGATTAAACAAAGCCACCCATGGGTAAATCCTGAGTTACCCACACCCAGGAGTGGATTATTGTTATTATACAATAACATTATTTAAGAAATGAAAATGTTACCTTTTCTAAATAATGTTGTTGTATAAAGTAACTTTAGTACTCTTCTGTTGGGTTGTGATAGTATGGTGCATGCAAGGTATGTACTGTGTGTGCTGTTCTGAAGAGAGTACTTTCCTGGATCTGGCCATTTTTTTTTTGCTCATGTATCTTGTTTCCATCATAACTTTATAATTGTTGTATGTCTGCATTTCCCCAGACTGTGCAGATGCTTGTATCTGCTCTTCATAAAAATGTTTTTCTGGCAAATCATCATGGAATGAAATCATTAAATAATAACAGACATGTCCCCCAAAATGTGAGACGTTCCCAAGGTATGACATGGTATTGTTTGCAGAGGCACTCCTTCCATAAAAATCCTTTTGATGGACAAAGTAATTTAACAGAACTTCCGGTGGGGGAAAATCAAAATTCAACAGGCTGATTGGTCTGTCCAATCAGCATGCATGTTTTTGAATATTAAATTACCCACTTTAGTTTTGATTTCAGCTCCTTTAGTGGAGTATTAACTTTTAGAAAAGAGTATAATCCAGAATAACTTTTAAATATTACCCTAGTACACTTTGACAGTTAACAGATGGAGATGCTTTTAATGTAGGTTCATTTTCTGAATGAAAGTAATTGTGAAATTTGTCTGGCATTATTGAGTACAAAGCAATGGTCTAAAGAGATGAGTACAACTGGTCTGACAGGACTTATTTCCTTTTTTTTTTAAATATTTTTATTTCATTTTAAATGACATGAGTTCAAATAAATACATTAATATTCATATAAACAAGAAAGAAAAGCAAATGCAAAAAACAAAAAAGTATATACAGTGTCAATAAGAAAAACTGAGATGAATAATAAGACTAAGGGCCAGATTCACGATGGCTTGCACGGAGTCTAACAGTAGAGTAAGACTCCATGCAGCCATCATGTCTGACAAGCGATCCAGGAACAGCCTGCAGGGGCGTGCAAGAGAGCTCCTAAACGGCTCTTACACGGACAGGGCTGGGATATGCAAATTACCTCAACTGCAGGCGAAAGGCATGCAAATGAGGTAGATTTGCAATTCAGGAAACCCGAACCTGTCCGAGTAAGAGCAGTGTTATTTGCAGAAATGTACTCAGTTGACAACTGAGTACCGTTCTGCAAATAGCAAAACGGAGCCGTGACAGCTCCAAATAAAGGTTGCATCCAGTGCAGGAAGCATGCCAATGGCCAAATATACGGCCATTGGCAATGTTTCCTGATGCAATATTAAAAATAAATAATTTTTTTTTCTCCGATTTCCGATGTTTAAGCGTAGCGCAGTGCCGCGCAAATGGGCTGCGCTCTAAAAAAACAGAAAACTAAAAATTGAAACCCACAAATGTGGATCTTATTTAAATTGTTAATGTACAATGCAAGGGAATGGCAGGCTGAAGACAACATGGCCACCGAGTAGAGGTTGCTAAGGGGGGAAGCTCAGTCTAAGAGATGTAACCAAGCATTAGTAGGCAATCCTATGCAAAGGAGGGTTAGGATAGTGAATCGCAAGTTTACATAGCAAATGAGCACTGTCAGTGGAGTGTAGGAGTAGGATAAGGGGAGTAACAGAGTAGAAGACAGGTGACATCACGAGTGGGGTGTGTATGAAAGAAGTGAAGCTCATCGGAGCAGAGTGGCATGTGTTAGCTGTCATTTACACATCACGGAAAGAGGTGTGTCAACACGTAAGCTAGGTAAAGGCAAGAAATGGAAGGTGTATGCCGTGGATAACACCAAAGTTTCTTGCTGAGCTTGTATGCGCACGTGTGCGCGCCTGTAAATCCGAGTAAGACAGAGTGCATGCGTGTAAGCGTGAGTGCGCACGTTTAAGCCGGAGTAAGCATGTATAAGGCTGTTTAAAGAGTTGTAAGCATGTTTGCACTGGTGTGCACGCATTTTAACCTGAATAAGCAAGTTTTAGTCCGTGTAAGCATGTGTGCACATGTGTGAGCGTGTTTGCGCTTCTGTGCGCGGCACTGCCCCCCTGAGGAAACAGAAAGGAAAAAGGAAGCACAACAAATAGTAGGAAGCTACCAGGGAGTACTAGCAGAGCTAGCAGGTGAAAACAATCAGAATCAGGCAATTACACAGGCAGTACACTAGCCTAGCCCAGCCTAGCACTTAAAACTCTACAAATAACAGTCCATTATGTTTCTCACAACAGACACTGCAGTAAGCTAATAGAAGTGAAAACTGAAAAAGCTTTATTGAGACAAAGAAATGTTAGGGGCTGCCATTGCTGTTATAAAGTGACATATGCAACATGCTGAGGGTGGAGACAATGGAAATGCTGCTGGACAACCCATAGTGAGGAGACGGAGAAGAGTGTACAGGCCCAGGGTAACCTACCAGGGGCTACATGAGCTGGAGATAGTGGAGTGCTATAGAGTGGACAGAGACCTCCTGCAGCAAATTGTTGAGCTGTGCAGGCCACGCCTCACACACAGAACCAACAGAGGGGAACCCATCCCAGTGGAAACCAAGGTATGTGTTGGCCTAAGAATATTAGCAACAGGTACCTTCCAGAGACCAACCAGTGATATGATGAGGATATCACAGGCATCAGCATCCAGGGTACTGCACCAGTCCATGGATGTCATGTCAGCACATGTCAGTGATCATGTATATTTCCCCAATTCCCATGAGGTATTGGCAAGTGATATGCATCTCTTCCAGCAAATAGCAGAATACCCTGAGGTAGTGGGTGCAATAGACTGCACGCACATATGCATCAAAGCACCAGCCGGCAAGCGGGGTAAGGTCTACTTCAACCACAAGGGCTTCCCCTCCATCAACTGCCAGGTCATGTGTGATGCCCAGGGCATAATACTGAATGTGTGTGCTGGCTGCCCTGGAAGCTATCATGATTCCCATGTCTGGCATCTGATGCAGCTATACCAGACATTTGCCAATGGGGACATCCCACATGGTCACCTAGTGGGGGATGCTGGCTATGCACTGGAGCCGTAGCTGATGACACCTATCAGAAATGCACACACACCTGAACAGGAACGCCATAATGAGGCACACGCACAAACACGTAATGTAAACGAGCATGTGTTTGGGCTGCTCAAGTCACGGTTCCGGTGCCTGGACACATCTGGTGGAGCCTTGCAGTATTCACCAACTACATGTACCCAAATTGTCATGGTATGTGCTATGCTACATAATATGATCCTGCGAAAACAGCTGCAGCAGGACCAGCACAGGCCTGGGCCAAACAGCCCCCCACCATTGCCAAGGCCATCACAGGCAGAGCGTGACTCGGAGGAGGAACAACCTGAGCCTGCCCCAGTAGGCAGAAGGAGGCATGGCCAGTATGCTTTGGCCTTGGCAAAGAGGCAACGCATAGCACATACACTGGCTCAGTAGGAACTCTGGAAATTATACCTCTCTCTGACTTGCACATATAGTAAAAGGGATGCCTAAGTTGACACTACCTGCTTTCAAACATGTACAGGGAATGTAGTATGGGCATCCGACATAGGCAGCCCTGCAGCACCACCTGAGGCATGATTGCCATGTGTTAAGCAATATAAAGCAGTGCTAAACAGCATTTACCACCATGTAGTATATGCAAACAAAATCGCACACACCAACTAGCACAACTGTGGTCAATGTTGAGTAATACTGGGCAACGTCCAGCAATGTTGGTGAATATTGGGCAATGTTGAACAAGCCTGGTCTAAGTCGGGCATAGCTGAACAAAAGCCAACATGCCCATATTTGCTTAACTGGCCCTTAAGCAGTCTGGTCTGCTCAGTATGAAAATATAAAGCAGTGATGGGCCTCAAACCCAGGATACTGTGCACTATAGTTAACACACTGAACCACTAAACCATGACAGCATTGCAGTGGTCAGCCTGTATGAAGGAATGTTGATAAGTCTATGCAAAGTATCTCATGGAAACCCTGCAGGCACAGCATAATCCCTGTCGAGTTATGACACAAAGGTGAGTCCTGCAGTAAGAACAGAACCCGACTTCCAACACACACAGTATAAATGTTAATATTGGTCATGTTCACACACATCAACAAATGTAGTGGACCTCAGATAGCAACATACTGAAAGGTCACACTGGGTATGCTCACACACTTGAATAAATGAGACAAATGTCAGGCAACAAAACACGGAAAGCCTGAACTGGGCATGCTCACACACTTAGGCCATGCTGAGTACAGCAGTGGGCCACACATATCTGGCAGTTGCATGTGTTAACCGAGGAACCTCTCACTATCCAGCAATCTGCCCTGTGTACACAGTTATATGACAACAGACACATATATAATAGAGTGGAATCCTGTCATAATCAAATATGTTCTGCAGATACCTAAGTTGTTCATAGAAATTGGTAAAGCAAAGACGATAAAGACCTACAAACAGTATCAGCAATAAACATTGTGCATCCCGAACATTAGCATAGGTTCAGAGGTCGATACTAGGCTATCTGCCCTAGGGCATGTACAAGCCTAGCCAGAGTGTGTTTGCCATTCGCAACCCTGTCAGATTATTACACTGTGCATGTGAATAGTAGCTCACACAAGTTAGCCCATGTACGTTTAGGCTAGTGTGCCTCTGTCTAGCAGGGACACAGAAGATATCCCAGGGGTAAACATGCGATCACCCATACAGTCGTCAAGATGTCTCCTGTAGGTGGTCAGTGGGTGGCTCTGCCTATGTGAAACTGGGATTACAATCCGGAGTAAGTGGAGCCTCTGGGATAAGAATCTGTCCCTCCAGCATGTCCTATTAACATCTGTGCTGAGATATATGTCCCTGGAGTGTGTAGCTCCAAGGGAGTCGGATAACCTGAGGTGGAGCATTTCCAGTAATTCTGGGGTGGGTATATCTGTAAACAACAGGCACACATCATATGCGAGTAGGTGGTAAGCGACTGAGTAGAGCTGGAGTTACTGCATCCGAACTGTGCAGAGCAGCCATGTGAGTCCCTAGATCTGCTTGGTGAGGAACTTCTGTGGCCAGTACAGTTGCTGCAGGTGTCGGATAAGTACACCCCAAATGTGGCATTGTAACCAAGCATGGTTGTGATGAGTATAGGGGTACAATGACCTCACTCGATCTAGATGTGAAACCATATAGGATAAGGTGGCCTATATAGAAGGTCTGTCCAACCACTTTGGCAACGTGATTGTGAAAGGCGACAGTACGAACAAGTCATGTCCCCAAACCCCTAACAACACCTACCATATGTAATGGAATACTACCTATGTGGTAATGTGTGGGCATGTTCTTATTCCCAAAGGGGATGACTATGCAACTAATGGCATTTATCTGTAAGCCATGGCCCAGGCACCAGTCATCCATCTCTGTGAGACCCTGTTTGAGTATGCATGTGGCAGCTGGAGAGTTGATTATGGCACCCAGTTTGCAGTCAAGTGCGAACATGGTCAGCCATAGTCCCCCTGTGGTAGCCTATACGTCAGACAAATATATACTGAACAAGTGAGGTCCTAGGACCGAGCTGTGTGGGATGCCACATGTAACTGGTGTATAGTCAGACATGGCACCTGTAATTCTGACCATGTGAGTGCTATCCCTGATCCAGGTAGCAATCCATCGTGTGAGATATGTGTCCATATCGACACTGGTGAGCCTATGCATAATGGCCCAGTGGGTTATTGTGTAGTAGGTTGTGTGGACAACCATCCCTATGTCGATGGACCTGTTAACCGTTTAAGAATACAAACAGGTTCAAGAGGCAAGATCTGCCCACAACAACGCTGAAATGTGTAGGACACAGTGTCTGTAGGTTCCTGATCTCGGTGTGTATGAGTCCCATGACAATACACTCCATAACTTTGCAGAACAGGCTAGTTAGGCTTATAGGGCAATATTGTCTGTGGTCCGTTGTGGCACCAACTCTGTGGAGTGGGACCACTGTCACTGTACGCCATTCCTTGGGTACATATCCTGTAGTAACTCCGATATTGAACAGTGCTGTAATGTAAGGGTTACATCTGTCATGAAGCTCGTGTAAGATGCAGGCCGGGACACCGTCTGGTCCCATTGATGCTGTGATGTACGCTTTGGGGAGGGCAGCACTCACCCATTACTGTGTGATGTCAGGGAGGTTACACTCTGTTGGGATGGATAGTTGCTCATTAGGGGGGATGGGGGGGAGACATCTGCACTGAACCTGTTTGCCAGGATGTTGGCAATGCCAGTGGGTTCAGGGTAAGTTTAGTCAGTATGCAGTAACTCACAGCATATCAGTGAGTGTCCACCCAGGTTCCTGACATAACGGAAGAAGGCCTTGTGATAGTCCTATGTGTCTGGTGTAATTGTCCAGTAGAAGCGGCCCTTAGAAGAATTCATGAGTGATCATAGCTGTCTGCTAGTACAGATCACAGATGCCTTCCCCATCTGGGATTGTGCTCTATCATGTAGTAGCTTCCTCCTGATGTTGTACAGCTTATTAATGGCTGGGGTCTACCAGACAGGTCCCCTGCCATTGGAGGAGTGAGTCCTGTTGTTATTTGTGATAGCACAATCCATGCAGTCCACTAGGTGTCCATAGAATGTGTATGTAAAGGATTCAGCAGTCTGAGCCGTATTTGCCACTGTCTCAGGGTCTCTGAAGGATACCACCTTGCTTTGGTGAAGTGAGACATTGGCTCATGAGAAGTTCACCAAGATTACCCAGGATGGGTGTGTGGAGGGTATATGTATGTCCAGTGAGATACATGTATGTTCTGACCTTACCAATGAGGGGTATATCGCTGGTGTGGGACATAGAGTCCCCATGTTGGTGATGATCAGGTCCAATATGTATTCCTCCTTGTGGCTGTGCTGACTGGTTGTGCCATAGCATATGAATCTACAAATTGTAGCGACTGTTGGGCGAGGGTGTTGGGGCTTGAGTAGTATCCCCAGTCAATATTTGTGTATTTGAAGTCCCCCAATATAATGGTGTTTGTGGAGACCTTCATATTCTCCATAGTTCCCATGAAAGCCGAGTGTGGTTCCTGAGTTTGGAGGGTGGTCTGTAGCAGGCAATAAACTGAAAGGCAGTTTTGCACAATGGTAGTTGTATGTGTATGGTCTGTGATGCTTTGTGCAGTGCTACTAACCCAGAGGTGTGTGTATCTGTGATGTATATGGATACCCCCCCTATTTGTGTTGTCTGTTCCAAGTCTTGTGGTCAGAAAGCATGGTATGACACATAACCTGGTAGTGCTGTTGTGCATAAGTGAGCCCGAACAGGCGTCTGTTAGTGCACAGATATCACTATCCTCCATACTGAGGGGAGTCCTGAGTGTCCGCAATATGAGGGTAACACATCTGGTGTTGAGCAGCATTACCCTTAGTTTCATTTAACCTGTAATGTCTATGGAGGTGAGTTTGTCTTTTGAGCCCTGCTTAAGAAAGGCACTATGGTGGTAGCAAGAGCCTTAGCCAGCATTCGAAAGTCCAAGGGTGACAGGTGCAAGCTGTCCATAGTGAAGCTACATGGCATGTCACCACAGGCTGACAGACACTGTATCCCCTATGAATGACACCAATTTGTTAGCCAACTGTTAAACATGATATGTTTGTCTGTATACTGTGACATCATAATTGGTGGGTGTAAGATGCTAGACAAGGTCAGGGTCATAGTGGCCTGGGCTACATGATCAGAGTGTTCCTCCATGTATCATGTCATGTGGTCTAGGGAGTAACGTCTGAGGTTTTACGCACCAGCATGGACAAAGATGGTGCCAGTCCTGTACTTGCTTTGGAGTGACCTGAGTGCCTGTGTTATGTGGCAGATCCTGGCACCCGACAGACAGGCCAAAGTGACTATCCCCTTGTTTGGGCTGGTGAGTGGTACGTCAGTGTGTCTGACAATAAGTGTCGCCTATTACAAGTGTATTAGGTGTGTTGTATAGCCGTGGCGCACTGACATTGTGAACTATGTGATATGTGAGTATTGTAGTGGGGTAGCAGTTGTGTGTGTGTCTGCTTTGGAGGTCTCTGCTGCTTAGGCAGAGTTCATTTACAGCATCCGAGTATGTCTATGTGTGATAATGTGGTTTGAGTGCTGTCGCTAGAGGATATGTGAGACTGATATGTGGTGTGTGTGGTTACCTTCACCACCTGATAGACTATGCCAGTCATGGGACGAGAGAGTTCAGCACCCTGTATGTCTATATAGGTGCATCTCACACATATATCTGAGTTTGTCGGGAGGAGGAGAGGGTTGTCTGTGTACATGAGGCAGATGTGACATTGTGTCAACATCACAATATTCACCAGCCGGACTGGAGAGTACACACGAAACCAAGCCCTGAACATGCCAGGATATTATGATGACATACTCTGTAGCCTGATCACAAATGATCAGTAGGGTGTTAAGTGTGTAAAAGAGTATAACAGGGATTAGTGCTCAGGTTCGTTGGTGTTTTGTAAAGAGTAGCTGAGAAGGAGTCCAGACTGAATCATGACACCACCTTCAGCTATGTCATAAATAGCAATGTACACCCATATATGACCTGAGTCAGGGCCAACTGTACCTGACTGACAATGCCGACATCCTGACAGACAGGCCCATATATACATACCCACCTCCCACTGACGATAGTCCATCCCCCGGATTCATGAATCCTCCATGTAAGACTTAATAAGTCTTACTTGGAGGCTGCAGTTGAACGGTATGATGTCAGCGTGCCATGAATATTCATGAGGGCATGCTGACTCAGCCGTAACTCTTACATTGGCCGAGTATGAAAGCAGGGGGCGTGTCTGACTGCCGAGCAGTCTAAATGTCCACGCCCCTGCAAGTGTAGTTAAAGCAAAATGTCAACACACAAGAGCGAGTTCGCTCAAATGTACTTGCACCCAACACCACACTCCCTGACACTGTAAACCCCCATCACAGTTATAAAAAGTAAAATATATTTTTTTTTTAAATCCACAATATAGCTGCCCATATTTGCGCGTGTGTGCGCGGGTGTGCCCATTGCTTAGCCATATTTATCAATTCCGACATGGAAGAGCATAAGAAAGAATGTTTATGCAAATAACACCAAATTGCAATAGCCTAATGGTAGAGCGTATGCACAAAGAGGAGTTATTCATGGTTCGAGTCCCACCACCCCCCTTCTTATTTATGTTTTAAATCAGTATTTGAAATAATACCAGACATATATGATTAAAATTTTATTAAAAGCAGTGACATGGCCAATGTATCAGTGAACAAAATATATATTTTTAAAGGACCCAGATATATAATAGCCTGCTGTTAAGCAAACGTTTTATCCAGCTAAACACAGGTGCCCATAGTTTAATAGCACTTTATCCAGCTAAACACAGGGTGCCCATAGTTTAATAGCGCTTTACCCAGCTAAACACAGGTGCCCATAGTTTAATAGTGCTTTACTCAGCTAAACACAGGTGCCCATAGTTTAATAGCACTTTACCCAGCTAAACAGAGGTGCACATAGTTAAATAGCACTTTACCCAGTTAAATGGAGTTGCCCATAGTTTAATAGCGCTTTACCCAGCACAATAGAGTTGCCCAAAGTTTAAAAGCACTTTACCCAGCGCAATGTGTTTGTGTGGATGTGAACGCTGCGCCAACCAGTGCACTGTAGGGCACCAGGGAGCAATGTAGAGCTAAGTTGCTTAAACGTAGCCACATGCCCTAGCCTGTCTAGACAGTATTAAAATAAAAGAAGGACAAGGCTCGAACCCAGGACCCTGTGCATCATAATCAAATTACAAAACCACTAAGCCATGACAACATAGGAGAAGCAGCCACTATTAACATTCATAAACTTACGAATGGTAGTTTAGCCATTACTAAGCCGGTCTGCAGTCGGCCGAGAATTTTACAAAACGGACAATTACAAAAAAGTGCGGGAAATGCAGCATATTTAAGCCCCATAGGCAGGAATACTCGCCATAACTGATTGTAGCTCACATTTGCAGTCAGAATGGCAGGTGCAGGAGAGGGTTCACGCTTCCGAGTGCAACGTTGGGGCATCGAGGAGTCCAAATACATGGTTTGGCTCCTTGTCCACCGTCACGAGTCAAGACTCCTGCAGGGCCAGTTCCAAGGGACGGAGTACAAGGCAGAGGCTTGGAACCGGTTAGTTCGTGACCTCACCAGTGCCACAGGCATTCCTCGGACTGGTAAACAGGTCCATCACCACCATCAGACCTGAAGAGACAAAAGCAGGACCACCTGAACCACTGGATACAGGAGGCCCGTGGGATGCAGAATGCCCCACAACTGAGTATGTAGCCATGGAATGCAGTATGTAAGAATTGATAATGGAGAATGTATAATGGATAGGTATGTCTCAATATCCCTTCATTTACTTTACAGCTGCAGGTGACCGTGCTACAAATCAGCAAGCCTATGCTGATAGGCTGCTAAGGCTGTGCCACCAGGCAATTTAGTGATTATTCTGCATGTATTGTTATATAAAATATGGGAGAGAGCATGAAAGAAAGTGTTGTAGTCCAATAAAACAGCCATAGAATTGCCTGAATAAGTCCTCTGCATGTACTGTCAGATAAAAATGTCAGAGAGGCAGAAAAAGAGTGTATTAACCCATTAAGAAAGGTACATATATCTGGAATAATATCTCTGCAGGCACTGTCATATAACATAAGTGAGTGAGCCTGAAAAAAGATTGTTCTAACCTATTAATAAAGGTATTATATGTCTTGAACATGTCTGCCATAAACACCGTTAAAACAAATAAAGGAGTGAGCCTGTGGAAAATTGTGCAATGTCATTAATAAAGGTCTAAAACCCAGAATGTGTCTGTGTCACAGAGTCTGAAATGTTGTTGTACCCTTGCATTATACAAACAGTACTGTTTAAAAATGTGCTGGCAACCCAGAGTTATGCAGTCCCATATAAAGTGGGTGATGGAAGTGCTAGTAGCTGTGAAACATATATACAGTCCACAATAGTCAGTTACTGGCTGGCATGAATAAGTAAACCTGGCACATGTGTAGCATGTAATTATTCACCAGAAATGTGAGTGTGTGTCAAGAAATGTAGGGTTCTGTACAAATCGAAGTGAAAATGTCATGTGAAAACATCCCAGATATGTAGATAAAGAAATGTAAATGCAAACAAGAAATATGTAGCAGTAACATCTGCATCCTGGACAGTTAGTATGTCAGATATAGGTCAGGCATATATTGAACTAGCCAAACCCATGACACAACCTAATGTATGGTGGCAAGTGTAATAATACAGGTAGGGGATATACACTTGCAGTCAATGGGAATGTAGTGTAGACTAAAAGGTCATTATAAGATGTTAACCAAGGATTTTTCTACACCCTACCGTATGTGCATAAACCATGCAATTCCACACCTCAATGTGTATGTGTAATCTTAAATATTTGTTGGGACATATGTCCTATTGTTTTATAAATATTTGCATTGATGTTGATGCATGTGCCCTGTTCAAACATCACATTCATGGTGGCCTGTTGCTACCAAACATCCCTGCATGCTGTTGGAATATCCACTGTTGTTCAATATATGCATGTGTTATGCTGTTCAACTGTTGGAACCTTGGTGTGTTGGGTTAATGGGAATATTACTGCATGCTGTTACAACTAATCTGGAATGCTGTTGTTTATGTTGTAATTAAACACAGCTAATCACAGAACGTATGGGAAGGCCGGTCCCAGCGGACCCACCTGCCCCTCCTCAGTTGGCGAGTGCACCTGGCACCAGCAGCTCCGGTGCCCAGCCCGGGCTCCCCTCCTCCATTGGTCCTGTGCCACCTTCGGGTGGAAGCATTGCAGGGGATGGGGCTCATCCCCCCCGTGCAAGCGTGGGCCGAGGAGGGCCACCTGTCACCCTTGCTAGGGTCCGGGCTGTGGTGCATAGGGAGATCCAGCGTTCAGTCACTGATCCCCTATGCCAGCTCGAGGCGAGAGTGGCGTGTCTCTCAAGTGAGCCTGCCCGTCCTACACAGCCCTCAGCACAGCCACTCTCGGGGCTGTGAAGGTGCAGTGATGACTGCCCATGGGTGGGGATCTCAGTTCCTCTGTTACCATCTGTGGGCTCATGGGCTTGCGATTTCCAAACATCCTTCCCCGTCAATTGTGTTCACCCACCTCATGTGTCAAACTCCGCCCCTGTATGCGTCTTGTTTGTCTTGTCTGTTTACCTCACCAAGCTAACTCCCCAAATATACCTACTTCCTCTACCTCACATTCCACTCTCACCTGAAAAAAAAAATAAAAAAAGGGTAATCTGTTTCCACAAAAAATTACGCCCCATACATAGCTGCCCAATTCGCACACATATCCGCTGGACATGTAAACTGATAATTCTAACTGGCAGTACAACATATTTTGTTGTCCTCACCCCTCTCTCAGGGGTGGAAGGTTTCAAATTTCACACCAAATTTCAAACATATGCACAGCTGTTGCTGTTAAAGAAATGGGCAGCTATGGACCTTCCCTACACACAAAGTCTGCTCTTCACTTTTTCCCTTAGAACTGATCTAGATAAACACCATATTCCCACTCTAAAGCCTGGCAATTGCTCACTAAAGCAATTATATAAGTCATCACTAAAAAATTAAAAGCACTGCACCCTCACAAACTCCCCTTGAGTACTTTGTTCCCCAATGGCCCTTTTTTTCAATTATAAAGGAATTCCCAATACTATTCTAGCATGTCCAAAGGTCAGTTGTCAATCTCCTCTCCGGTCCAGCTGGCGAATCTGGGAATCTTGAGGCAATGTTACAACTGCCTCATGTACACAGACAACCCTCTCCTCCTCCCAACAAATTCCAACACATGTGAGAGATGCAACCATATAGCCAAACTGGAGGATAAGCTCTCTCAACTCAGTACTGGCGTAACCAGTCAGGAGGAGAAGGAAACCACACTCACTACAATTCCAGTCTCACATAGACCTACCACAACAGCAAACCAAACACATAAATACACAAAAACATACTCGGAGGCTCTAAATAAAAATCTGCCTAAGCAGCAGAGACCTCCAAAGCAGACACCCAAGCAACCACTACCCCAAAACAAAACACGTGCAACACATAGCTCACAAAGCCAGTGTGCCGAACAGTCACAGCCCTTAAGGCTAAACAACACACCTGATACACTTGTAATAGGTGACTCTATTGTCAGGCACACTGACATCCCGCTCATCAGGCTGAACAAGGAGAAGGTCATGGTGAGCTGCCTGTCGGGCGCTAGAATCCGCCACATAACACAAGCACTCAGGTCACTCCAAGGCAAGTACAAATATGACTCAGTCATTGTCCATGCTGGTGTGAATGACCTGAGACGTACCTCCCTGGACTGCATGAAAAGAGACATAGAGGAGCTCTCTGAGCATGTAGCTCAGGCCGGTATGACCCTGACCTTAAGTAGCATCTTACCCTCACCAGGAATGATGCCACAATATGAAGACAAGATGATCAATTTCAACAACTGGCTTAAGTATTGGTGTCATTCAAAGGGGATCCAATGCCTGTCTGCCTGGGATGACATGCTCGACAAGCCACGATGCTTCACTAGGGACGGCTGGCACCTGTCACCACTGGGCTTTCGGATATTGGCAAAGGCTCTTGCCACCCCATAGTGCCTTTTTTAGGCAAGGCTCAAAAGACAAACCCACCTCCATAGGTATCACAAGGGATAAGAAACTAAGAGTAATGCTACTCAACGCCAGAAGTTTAAACCTCAAGATGCACGCACTCAAAACTCTCCTTAGCATGGAAAACACTGATATCTGTGCAGTAACAGAAACCTGGTTCAAGGCTCCTAAGAGCACCCCAGCACTACCAGGTTATACCTCATACCATGCTTTTCGGCCCCAAAACTTGGACAGAACCACAAAAGGAGGGGGAGTATCAATATTCGTCAAAGATATCCACACCTCCAGGTTGGTGGCACAGCACGAAGCATCAGAGACTATCCATGTGCAACTAACAGTGGGTAAAACTGCCTTCCAGTTTATAGCCTGCTACAGACCACCCTCCTAAACCCAGGAATCCCACTCGGCCTTCCTGAGAACACTGGAAAATATGAAGGTCTCTCCAAACACCATTATATTGGGTGACTTCAACTACCCTAACATAGACTGGGAGCATTACTCTAGCTCCAACACTCTAGCCCGAAGGTTCCTAGAGTTTATAAACTCAAATGCTATGGAACAACTTGTTGCCACTCCCACAAGAGGGGAAAGCATACTGGACCTTATCATCACCAACATGGGGACTCTATGCTCCAGACCAGAAGTGTATCCATCACTGGTAAGATCAGACCATAAACTAATCTCACTAGATATTCACATCCCGACTCCAGCCCCTGCCCAGAAAACCACAGTGAAAAACTGCTCTAAAGCAAATTTCACACTCCTCAAAACTGAGGTGGAATCCTTCAAAGCCCCCGGGCCTGTGGAAAATACGGCCCAGACCGCAGAATCCTTTATAAACGCATTCTATGAACACCTTCAGGAATGCATGGATCATGCAATCCCAAATAAAACCAAGACCCAATCCTCCAAACTTAGGCATCCTGTCTGGTGGACCCCAGCCATAAACAAACTATACAATAGAAGGAGGAAGCTACTACATGGGAAATAAAGGGAAGGCATCTCTGATCAGTATTAGCAAAAAACTACGGGCACTCATAAAATCGTCTAAGGCCAGCTTCGAGAGAAAAATTGCACAGGACACTAAGGATAATCACAAGGCTTTCTTTAGTTATGTTAGGAACCTGGGTGGGAATTCCCAGATATGCTCAGAATTAGTCCAAAATGACAAAAAATACACCGAACCCACAGACATTGCCAACATCCTAGCTGACAGGTTCAGCAAACTCCCTCCCCACCAAAAGGGCAAATATCTATCCCAGTAGAGTGCTGCCCCCCTGACATCTCAGATGCTCAGGTAAGAGCCACCCTCTCCAAAGCAAAAAACACAGCATCAATGGGACCAGACGGTGTCCCGGGCTGTGTCCTACGTGAATTCCAAGAAGAACTAAACCCAGACATAAAACTACTGTTCAATCTCAGCCTTACTACAGGATATGTACCCAAAGAGTGGCATACAGCAACAGTGGTCCCTCTCCACAAAGGTGGTGCCTCAACGGATCCTGGAAACTATCGCCCCATAAGCCTGACTAGCTTGGTCTGCAAAGCTATGGAAATGATCATCATGGACCTCATAAATAAAGATATTGGGGACCTACAGACACTGGATCCTACCCAGTTCGGTTTTGTTAAGGGCAGATCCTACCTCTTAAACCTGGTTGATTTCTTTGAAACAGTCACCAAGGCCATTGACGAGGGGAAGGTGGTCCACACAGCCTACCTGGATCTTGCAAAAGCCTTCGATACAATACCCCACTCGGGCATTATAGATAAGCTCACCAGCTTAAATATAAACCCCTATGTCACTAGATGGGTTGCAAACTGGCTCAAGGACAGAACCCACATGGTTAGAATTGCTGGAGCCATGTCAGACTCCAAACCAGTTACAAGTGGCATCCCACAAGGCTCAGTCCTGGGACCTCTCTTGTTCGGTATATATTTCTCAGAGGTACAGGCTAACACGGAAGGACTGTGGCTGACCAGGTTCACAGATGACTGCAAACTGGGTGCCATAATCGACTCTCCAGCCGACACAAGCATCCTACAAAAGGGCCTCATAGAAACAGACAACTGGTGCCAGAGCCATGGCCTCAAGCTAAACGCCAAAAAGTGTATAGTCATCCCCTTTGGCAAAAACAAAGTGCCCACAAATTACCACATAGGTGGTAATCCATTAAGTACGGAAGAAGTAATTAGGGACCTGGGGACCCAAGTTGATAGCAATCTCTCATTTGACAACCACGTGGCCAAAGTGGTTAGAAAAACATTTTATATAGCCCACCTAATCATGAAGGGATTCACATCTAGATCAGGGGAGGTCATCGTGCCTCTTTACTCATCCCTCATCAGGCACATAATTGAGTACAATGCCCCTTTTGGGATGTACCTTAACAGACACCTGCAGCAACTGGAAAGACCCCAAACGTACCTCACCAAGAGGATCAATGGGCTCAAACAGATGCCATATGCTGCCCGGTTAAAGAAACTCCAGCTCTACTCAGTGGCATACCGCCTGCTCAAAGGCGATCTGTGCCTGACGTATAAAGCCATGTCCAACCCGGAATTAATGGACATGCTGCACCTCAGAAAATCCAAATCCCATCAAGCTACGCACTCGAGAGACTTGAACCTCAACACTGAAATAAATAGGACATGCTGGAGGGACAGATTCATAACCCAGATGCTCCCTTCACTCTGGAATAAAATCCCAGTCCAGGTTAGGCAGAGTCCCTCATTGATTCTCTTCAAGAGGAATCTTGATGAGTGGATGGGAGATAGTAGGTTTACCCCAGGTATGACTTCTGTGTCACTGTTAGACAGAGGCACAGTATACTAACCTTGAAAAAAGGCATAGCAAAATTCATTTAAAATGGGTGGCGAAAGCAGAACACACTCTGGCTAGGCTTATAAATGCCCTAGGGCATATAGCCTAGTATGAACCTATGAACCTATGAACCCATCCTGCACATCCCGAGCTGGTTTCCCTACTGTCTTTCCCTCTTTGTGCCCCCTTTTTCACCATTTTCCTATCTCCCCATTTTCTTTCTTTAAAAGAAATTAGCACGGGGGTTAGCAGGAGTAAGCACTTTTAAGCAGTATTTAGCAGGGGTGTGTGAGTGTGAGCTTGTGTACACTTAGCTAAGCATTGCTAAGCATCGCACAAACCTATGCAAACCTGCTTACAACTGCTTAAAAGTGCCTCAGTCACTCTGTATGACAAGGCCCTTGTACTGCTCAGCAGCAAAATAAAAAACATTGGCAGTCTCGAACCCGGGACCTTGGACTCACCAGTCTGCATGAAGTACCACTACACCACAGCAGATATACACTAACTTACTGCTGAAAGCACTGAAAGCAATATATCATGCAATACCATGACTGAATGTAAAGGGAAAATAGAAATGGCATAACACAAATCTTGTTCTATGGGCCTTAACCAGCAGGTGTTGTGGAATTGTATGACATGACTGTGAAAAGAGAATCAGCCATGCTAGTAGGGAATAATGTTACAGTAGCACCTTACAAACCCCACACAGTATCAGAGCAGGATAAACACTGGCATATTTGCATAGGTCACAGGCCAGACCTCCCAACAGTGACTAATCTACAGGGATGACCCTAATTTGTAAACAAATGTTAGCTGTGCCCCTCTGACTCCCTGTGAAATGTACTAACAGTAGGCAGAAAGGTGGGGAATCTCACTTAAAGACAAATGTCAATAAGTGAGAGTAGCCACTGCTTGCACATCAGAAAAGGTGTAGTAATACATATGCTCTGAATCCCCCAATGTCTGAACTGCAAACTGTCTGAAATATATCACAGGTGTATCCCAGTTATACGTACCTTTCCCTGAGGCTGTTCAAATATATACCTGAGAGTATCTGAGGCCTGGAAGAGTCAGAAACACACAGGCGTATCAGCTTGTCTGCTGTTACACACTCTGCAAATAGCTGTAGAATGAATCCCACAAGCATGCCCTTATGTAGAAGTACAACACAGAAATATCAAAGGATGTAGCCATGTACTGCTAGCAACCACCTGTGCAATGCCATTGTTCAGGTGCTGAAAAGACTGCTGTGGTGCACAGACAAAGAATACTAGGCTGACCTCTGTCTACCATCTGGATATGTCCACAGGTGGGAGCTACTCAGACAGGCTACTAGCCTTTATAGACTTACAGGTACACAGCAACTCTGCATGTTCAGTAGGATAAACATCACACAATAATAAATAATGCACTGTGCAGTTCTGCACCCCTACCCAAAGGTACTATATACCCATGTAGTCAGGCACAACCAAGGGTGTAGGTAGGCATACACAGTACTGAAATATGTCCAGTTGTCCTGAGCAGACTGTGTTAATGTCAACACAAACAAACTACAAACTGTTCAGAAGTGAGTAACGTACTAATGACAGTGTTGCAGTTCACAAACAGTGCATGTGCCTGATATTCATAATTGGTAGTACAACATACTTAGTTGTCCTCACCCCTCTCTTAGGGCTGGAAGGTTTCAAATATCCCTCCTAATGTATTGCATATGCACAGCTGTTGCTGGTAAAGAAATGGGCAGCTATGGACCCTCTCCACACCCATCCTGTACATCCCGAGCTGGTTTCCCTACTGTCTTCCCCTCTTTGTGCACCCTTTATCACCACATTCCTATCTCCCCATTTACTTTTCTGTCAAAGAAATGAGCGCAGGGGTTAGCAGGAGTGAGCACTTGTAAACAGTAGTAAGTGGGTTTGCACCAGTGTGCACATGTGTGCGCTTAGCTTAGCATTGCTAAGATATGATCAGCTAAGCCAAGCTTGGCTTAGTATTGCTACCATAAAATAAGCTAAGCTAAGCTTAACTTAGCATCGCTAAGCGTCGCGCAAACCCGCGCAAACCCGCTTACAACTGCTTAAAAGTGCCTTAGTCACTCTGTATGACAGGGCCCTTGTACTGCTCAGCAGCAAAATAAAATACCCTTGTCAGTCTCAAACCCCACACCTTGGACTCACCAGTCTGCATGACGTACCACTAAGCCACAGCAGATTTGCAATAACTTGGTGCTGAAAGAAATATAACATGCATTACAATGAGTGAATGTAAAGGGAAAATAGGAAAGCCATAGGAATATATTGCAATAACTACTGTTGTATGCCAGTTAATTCTCTAATTCGAAAAGAAAGTACATACTCCCATGTAGCCAGTGTTAGCATTAGGAGGTGTGAGTAAACCTACACATGGAGAAGAGTGTACTGGAAGAAGCAACAGTCAGGTTTCAGTACAACATGCATTTCACTGGCTACAACCCAGCTTCAGATATGAGACATATACCAACCTTCTGACTGAGACAACAGTGTCCACAGCAAACAAGCATGGTCCCCACCTTGCAAAACTGAAAGGGCTATGCCTACCTAACCTATCATTTTATAGCAGTGTCCTGAAATCACAGTGAGAGCTGCAATTACCACACAGCAGGCTGCATGCAATTACTAAATGGTGGACACCAATTGGTGCAGAGGCCATCACATGCACATGTGCAGATACCTAGAAAAGCAGCCTGTATCTGCTGTCCACACATGCAATAATATCATTGCAACAACTGGAAGAGAGAGAACACAAGCGAGAGAGACAGACAGAGACAGACAGACACAAAGAGGCAGAAGAGACAGACGCTGAAAACAAACAGCAACACACAGAGGAAACAAAACCAAAAAAAAAAAAACAACAACTACAACAGATGGTGGTGAGGAATACAAAGGTAAGGAATGTAACATATATGTATTTGCTGACATCTGAAAGATGTGTCTGAAGGGTACTCTACATACTGTAAATCATCCATATGTGGCAGCAGTCCGTATCTATATGTACATGCACATTTGCATAGGGCAAGGGACATACTGCAACTGTTAGTGAAGGCTGGACATAAGTATGTTGTTGAAGGCTGCTATGTGCACATATGTATGTAGGTTGTAGTGTGTGGCATTGCAGAAAGCAAGCAGTGCCGGTATATGTCATGTGGTGTTAAACGCTGTGGGACTGAGCTACAGACAGTGAGGCCTGCAACAGCTATATGGCCTAACGACAGCAGAATGCATTCTGCACAACATTGTGCAATAGTATTACATAACTGTATGTCCACAACTGTTGCATAATTGACATCCCCACCATGAAAGGTGGGCAGTATATGTGCCTATATGTGCAGCTATATGTACAGCAATGGATGTTTACATTTATATGTATATATACATGTATATATATATATATATATATATATATATATATATATATATATATATAAGTGTATAGATATATAGATATATATATGGATATATATGGATAAATATAGATATATATGGATATATATATATATATATATATATATATATATATATATATATATATGGATATATATAGATATATATAGATATGTATGGATATGTATGGATATGTATAGATATGTATAGATATGTATGGATATGTATAGATATGTATAGATATGGATAAATATGGATAGATATGGATAGATATGTATGTATGTATGTATATATATATATATATATATATATATATATATATATATATATATATATGAGAGAGGGAGAGGGAGACACGGGGTCATATGTACTGCAACAGATGCCTGTTGTCCAAGGCATGGACTTAACACCAGTGTTGATACTGCAGTGTCATACCCCATTCCAAAACACCTTACGCAGTAACTGCCACATAGGTGGTAGCCTGCCTAACACTGATGGTGTCAGTAGGGTACACGGGACACAGGTGGACAGTAGGCTCCCCTTTGATAATCGCAGTGCCACAGTAGTCATGTAATCTGTCTATGTGGTACGTGTCATCACAAAAGATGTGTCATCTAGGGAAATATAGGTCGGTGTTCCCCTCTACTCATCACAATGCCCCATGTGGTATGTACCTCACATGACAACTACAGCAAGTGGAAAGGCCACAGACATACCTAACAAAGACTAATACTGACCTCAAACATATGCCCTATGCAGACTGACTCACAAACCACAGCTAGAGTGCGTTGCATACCGCCCACCCAGAGGTTACCACTGTCGGACATACAGAGGTATGTCACACCCATAGCAGTCAGCCAATCACCATGACAACACCTCACAATCCCCCCGGGCTACATGACCTAGGGCCCTAATCCTTGTCACCTCACTAAACAGCACATGCTGGAGGTGCAGGTTCCTATCCACAAATATGCCTTACTCTGGACTAAACCACCCAGCATGAACAAACAAGGCTCCTCATTAGCAGATGTTATACATACCCTTGATGATTGTTTTGGAGATAGGTAATATGCCCTGTGAGTCACCTCTGTGTATCTGGTTGACAGGAGCAAGTTAAATCACATTACATGTGTGTCAAAGGCCAGGGTAGCATATAGCTAGGCTGCTCTAGGCCCTAGGGCCAATAGCGTATTACCTACCTATGACACAATGCACACAGTCATGTACTCAGTGCAATACCTGCTATGTGAGGTAGAATGAGTGTGACAGTGACTGTGTGAAAGGTTTGTAAATGTGTGATAGCTTAGTGTGAGGTTGTGTCTGTCATGGTAGTTTGTGTCCTAGGTGTGAGGCCGGAGAAAGATGTGTCAGTTATTGGGATGCAGACATATTAGGATGGCATATGTCGTGACGTAGTTCCTTGTGTACGATTGTGGTGTCCCAATGTAGGCTGAAGCAATACATGTATGCTCAGTAAGTGGTACTGCTGGTGACTCCAGCTCACATATGAACTGTTGTACTACGTGAAGCTGTAGGCCTAAACAGCACAGTATGGTGTATGTTCACAGTCCCTGGTAACACTGTCTTGTGTGTTTCCTGTAGTCTGCACAGATTACATACCACAGGCATAGGTATCTGTAAGTAGTGGCACACAGTACTATGAGGTACACAGGTAATGCTCATCTGTGTCGGCACACATCTGTGTGTTGTATGTATGTCTGATGTGTGTTTAATAATGCCTGTACCATGCTTGCAATCACATGTGTGTTACAGGGCATGTGTGTGTACCTAGCAACATGTATACTCTGTTACAGCAGTATGCCAGCTATATTAACAACCGTGCACATATGTTAGGTAGGGGTATGGCATCAAAGACTGTGGTGGTTTACCGGTAATACTGTAAATGTACATGACATTCATTGTATTGGATGACATATTTCTTCATGCATTAGCTTGATATATACCCCCGGGGTGAGGTTGTGCATTGTATCCCAAACAGTGTGCCGACTACTGGTGTATAATGGTTTGTTATATGGAGTGTTGCAGGCACTGTCAGCCAGTTGTGGGCTGAGCACTGATATGTGGTATTGAACATGTGTATCCTCTGATAGACAGATAGATGCTATATATGGCAGTTAAGTGATATCTGTACTTCATAATGTTAAGTGTGCCACATGACATGCTCACACATATCGTTTAAGTAATTTAATTAGACATGTCTGGCAGCGTGCGTCTGATATCCATAGGCAACAGCTTGCCACAGGTAGTGGGGCAGCCATACATCTCCCCCTCACCAGAGTGGAGGAGCTGCTCCTAAGCATGGTGGCTCCGGGCCTACAGCAGCAACAGTGTCACCCGTGTCATCATGGAGGCCGGAGCCACCCAGCTGGATGACATGGAGCATGCAGGTAATATGCCCTAGCTGTAGACTACCGTTACCTGTATTGTTAGAATATGCATATGTGAGATGTGTACTGTGTGTTTAGCAGTTGTGCTGCCTAATGCGTGCAATATTGATATTTGGAATAGTATCCGTACACCTGTGACTGTTGACTGTTGTTCCACTGTCGTTTAGCACACTCACAGCAGCAATGCCACAGTTGTGGCCACTGACAAACTGTGTCATATTCTTCTAGGTCCCTCTGGTGTGACAGCAGATCAGACAATACATGCTGGTGAGTGTGTTAACACTTTAATATTGGTAATGAAATGTGCATGTCATAGGTGAGGTGTAGGCCATGTACACATAACACACCTACGCATAATGCATGCTGTGCATGTTTGCTGTGAGACATCAATCATCTCGGTAAAGTCAGTAGCTGCCTCAATCACATGCAATGCACAGTGCAGCAGACACAATTGTGGCAACACTGTACTGCACATTGGATATGCATAGTTGCTACAGGTGTACACAACAGAACACGTTTATCATACACAGTACACAAAAACATGCTACATTTGGCATTACCACACACCCGCTGTAATTTCACACTTCAGTATCCCACATGTCATGCACTCACACATGAAGTACCTCAGGGGTAGAGGCCTATCATGGGGCTGTGCAACACTCTGCAACACATAACACAGTCATGTTAGGCAATGCTCCCTATTGGGCACCTCACACACCAATGCACAATGTGGCTGTGTAATTGTGAACGTAGCCACGGCACTGCAGTTCAGGTACAGCATGCTAGGTGGTGGTCTTGCACACATTAGTAGCTGTGAGTGACCACAAGATGCATGTTGATGATGGCACAGGGTACTACACCCCATCCAGTTACAGTGACCACAGTACTACTCATAGCAGTCATTGCTTTGCACCTCAGTGTTGTGTGTGAGCAAACATATGCACCTATACACAATATGCATAGCATGTTGTCTGTGTGCTTACATATGCCAGTATACACAAAATGCACAGCAGTCACCATCCAAACAAAGTGTCACATATATGTCCTGGAATGCTAGTGGGTGTATAGGTCACTTGACACAAATTGGGTATGTGTGGTGTTTAATGTTGCAGTCATGTAGCATGCCATGCCATGTCTGGCACTCACATATCTGCAATATGTCCCACACTCACCATAACCAATGTTCACTGGCCATGTCGAGCATTTGGATTCCTTCACGTCAACATGCACCACACATCCCGTGTGTGTACATAGCATGCATGTGCTACACCCGTGCCCACTATTATCTGTTATGGACACAGACACTGTACTCAGACATGGATATCTATGTGTCACACAGATAACACGTGCAGCCATGGTATGTATACTTGTGAGTGATGGTGCACAGGGCATTGCAGAGCTGATAATACCTGCACAGCAATGTTGTGTCCATGTACACATTGTGTTCCAGGGTGTAGCCAATCACTGAACAACTACACAGTTGCATCAAAGCCATGTATACTGCCATTTAATAGGGACATCTACACTTGCACTGCATGGTCTTATGCAACACATATTTTGCATGCTGACACGTGTGTGGTGACTGTCTACCTTGTGATACTGACACCCACCTTCACCCACTATAGAGTATGTGTTGGATTGCTGGTATGTGTATGTATGTACTGTAGTGAGGAGTGTATTAGTGTTCATGTGTGCATGTGTCCATGTGTCCATGTGTGCATGTGCAGACTGTAAAGTGTGTTTCCTGTCTTCCTCTCACAGGTGCTGAGTAAGGGGTTGGCGAAAGCAGCAGGCAACCTGAAGCCACTGCTAGTGGTGATGATGACACATGTATTTTGGCACAGGAAGATTTGACAGGGTCTCGTTGGTCTGCCAATTGACAGTACACAGCGTTCAACCCCATCTATGTGCACACTCATACTGTCAATACATCCCTCACCACCAATGGCCATAGGCAAGGGACAGCATACAGTTGGCATTGACCAGGAGAGTGTGGTACCCATGGCACTTGCATCCCCTCACAGCAGCCATAGCCATAGACCTGGAATGGTACCACATAGGCGGAGGTCCAGGGGTTCTCGGGGGAGCACCACTGGTCATATTGCCCCTGGCAGGCGTGCCTTCACAGGTCTTACGACGACCAGTATGTTCCAGGCTGTAATGCAGGCAGAACTGTACACCAGACAGGGACTTAAGGCGCAGAGGGCACATTACCCCGCTATCAATGACAGCATCCGTGACCTTGCCATCCAGATTTACACCGAGGTCATTGATAGACATTGGGGGGAGACAGTAGATGCCCTCCACAACATGTCTTCCATGAGCCAGGACCATGCGGGACAGTTGCGATGTCGACGCGGACGCATGCTAGCAACAGCTGGCAGTGGTCATGGACAGCCCACAGTTCACAGCCACTCCCGTAGTGGCAGTTCCAGCCCCAGCATTGCTGGGGCTGGCCTGTCCATTGACCGTCCCAGTAGACCACGTGCACGTGGCTCTGGCCAGTCCCAGCAGGGACATGGGACCAGTCATCATACCTCTGCCTCTGATGACAGTACCCAATACTGTCTGTAGCACCCCTGCCAGGCACAGGTACTATGTTCGTGGCTGAGCCACATGGTGGAGCGACACACACACACACTTTGCAGGATTCAAACCCCTACTTAACTATGTTATGATACTAGAGAAAGACGCATTAACACGGCACGCTATTTGCTGTATTGGCTGGTTTCCTTCTCCTGCTGTATTTGTAGGATGATGACATCATCAGACTTTCCAAAGAGGAATGTACTGCTTTTAGTGTGTTTTCCCAGTCTCCAAAAAGGGCACTCCTTTCAAAGACAATTGCACATATACACACACTCACTGTTTGCAGGATTCAAACCCCTACCTAACTATGTTATGATACTACAGAGAGACGTATTAACACGGCGTGCTATTTGCTTTATTTGCTGGTTTTCCTTCTCCTGCTGCATTTGTAGGATGTTGACATCATCAGACTTTCCAGAAAGGAATGTACTTCTTTTAGGGTGTTTTCCCAGTCTCTAAAATGGCCACTCCTTTCAAAGACAATTGCACACATACACACACACACACCCCCCCACACACACACACACACACACACACTGCTTGCAGGATTCAAAACCCCTACCTATGTTATGATACTACAGAGAAATGCATTAACATGGCGCGCTACTTGCTTTATTGGCTGGTTTTCCTTCTCCAGCTGTATTTGTAGGATGGTGACATCATCAGACTTTCCAAAGAGGAATGTACCTCTTTTAGTGAGTTTTCCCAGTCTCCAAAAAGGGGACACCTTTCAAAGGAAACTGCACACATTCACACACCCCACACAGACACTCACTGTTTGCAGGATTCAAACCCCTACCTAACTATGTTATGATACTAGAGAGAGACATATTAACATGGCGCATTATTTACTTTATTGGCTGGTTTCCCTTCTCCTGCTGTATTTGTAGGATGGTGACATCATCAGACTTTCCAAAGAGGAATGTACCGCTTTTAGTGTGTTTTCCCAGTCTCCAAAAAGGGCACTCCTTTTAAAGACAATTGCACATATACACACACACCCAACATTTGCAGGATTCAAAACCCCTACCTCACTATGTTATGATACTACAGAGAGACGCATTAACATGGCGCGCTATTTGCTTTACTGGCTGGTTTTCCTTCTCCTGCTGTATTTGTAGGATGGTGACATCATCAGACTTTCCAAAGAGGAATGTAGCTCTTTTAGTGAGTTTTCCCAGTCTCTAAAAAGGAGACACCTCTCAAAGGAAATTGCACACATACACAACCCCCCCCCCCACACACACACTCACTGTTTGCAGGATTTAAACCCATACCTAACTATGTTATGATACTAGAGAGGGAGAGAGATGCATTAACATGGCACGCTATTTGCTTTACTGGCTGGTTTCCTTTCTCCTGCTGTATTTATAGGATGGTGACATCATCAGACTGGACATGGTGATGTGTGTACACTTTGTTTTATGCCATTCCAGGAATGGTCCATGTGGGTCAGCAGGTGTCAACAGCTTGAACAAGACCTCAGAATCCTTACCTTGTGTGATCTATCTGTGGACACATTGACATTCCATCATATGTCAACACATATTTATGCACAGCTTGTTGGTTTTGTGGATACTATATGTGTCTGGGATGTTGATAAAGGACTATTCAAAGTCTATGTGACACATGTGTAGATGTGTTCATTGATGTATGTCCTGGGTGGCTGTCTTGCAAACAGTCTAGCATGTTTGGGAACCATGATTCGCACATGAACATACCACAGTTGGTAGGGCTGTGTGTATGTCAGCTTCCAATAGCTCTGTTTATGACTGCAGCCATGATGGACTCCATGACCTTGCAGATCAGACTTCATAGGCATACTGGACTTGACTTCCCATGGTGTGTTGTGCACCAACACTTGTGGGGAGTGCCATATGTAGCTGTGACACATTCAACAAATACAAATACAGAAGGAGAAGAGAAACAACCCAGTAAAGCAAATAGTGCGCCATGTTAATGCGTCTCTCTTTAGTATCATAACATAATTAGGTAGGGGTTTAAATCCTGCGAACTGTGTGTGTGTGGGGGGGGGGGTTGTGTGTATGTGTGCAGTTTCCTTTGAGAGGAGTGCCCCTTTTGGAGACTGGGAAGACTCACTAAAAGAGGTACATTCCTCTTTTGAAAGCCTGATGATGTCACCATCCTACAAATACAACAGGAGAAGGAAAAACCACCCAATAAAACAAATAGTGCGCCATGTTAATGTATCTTTCTTTAGTCTCATAACATAGTTAGGTAGGGGTTTGAATCCTGCAAACAATGACTGTGTGTGTGTTGGGGGGTGTGTATGTGTGCAGCTTCCATTGAGAAGAGTGCCCTTTTTGGAGACTGGGAAGACTCACTAACAGAGGTACATTCCTCTTTGAAAAGTCTGATGATGTCACCATCCTACAAATACAGCAGGAGAAGGGAAACCAGCCAGTAAAGCAAATAGCGTACTGTGTTATTGTGTCTTTCTCTACTATCATAACATAGGTAGGGATTTGAATCCTGCAAACACTGACTGTGTGTTTGTATGTGTGCAGTTTCTTATGAGAAGAGTGCTCTTTTTTGGAGACTGGGAAGACTCACTAAAAGAGGTACCTTCCTCTTTGGAAAGTCTGATGATGTCACCATCCTACAAATACAGCAGGAGAAGAAACACCAGCCAATAAAGCAAATAGCACGCTGTGTTAATGCGTCTTTCTTTAGTATCATAACAGAGTTAGGTAGGGGTTTCAGTCCTGCAAACACTGACTGTGTATGGGTTCAGTTTCCTTTGAGAGGAGTGCCCTTTTTGGAGACTGGGAAAACTCACTAAAACAGGTACATTCCTCTTAGGAAAGTCTGTTGCTGTCACCATCCTACAAATATAGCAGGAGAAGACAAACCAGCCAGTAAAGCAAATAGTGTGCCATGCTAATGTGTCTCTCTCTAGTATCCTAACATAGTTAGGTAGGGGTTTGAATCCTGCAGACAGTGACTGTGTGTATATGTACAGTTTCCTTTGAAAGGAGTGCTTTTTTTGGAGACTGGGAAGACTCACTGAAAGAGGTACATTCCTCTTTGGAAAGTCTGATGATGTAACCATCCTACAAATACAGCAGGAGAAGAGAAACCAGCCAGTAAAGCAAATAGCGCACCGTGTTAATGCATCTCTCTCTAGTATCATAATATAATTAACTAGGGTTTTGAATCCTGCAAACACTGACTGTGTGTGGTGGGCTGATGTATGTGTGCAGTTTCCTTTGAGAGTAGTGATTTTTTTGGAGACTGGGAAGACTCACTAAAAGAGGTACATTCCTCTTTGGAAAGTCTGATGATGTCACCATCCTACAAATATAGCAGGAGAAGCAAAATCAGCCAGTAAAGTAAATAGCATGCCGTGTTAATGCATCTCTCTCTAGTATCGGAGCAGCGTTAGATAGGGGTTTGAATCCTGTAAAAACTGTGTGTGTATGTGTGCAGTTTCCTTTGAGAAGAGTTATCTTTTTGGAGACAGACTGGGAAGACTCACTAAAAGAGGTACATTCCTTTTTGGAAAGTCTGATGATGTCACCATCCTACAAATACTGCAGGAGAAGGGGATACCAGCCAATAAAGCAAATAGCTCGCCATGTTAATGCGTCTCTCTCTAGTATCATAACATAGTTAGGCAGGGGTTGGAGTCTTACAAACACTGACTGTGTGTGTGTATGCAGTTTCCTTTGAGAGGAGTGCCCTTTTTGAAGACTGGGAAGACTCACTAAAAGAGGTACATTCCTCTTTGGAAAGTCTGATGATGTCACCATCCTACAAATACAGCAGTAGAAGAAAAAACAGCCAGTAAAGCAAATAGTGCACCATGTGAATGCATCTCTATCGAGTATCATAACATAGTGAAGTAGGGGTTTGAATCCTGCAAGTGCTGACTGTGTATGTGTGCAGTTTCTGTTGAGAGGAGTTCCCTTTTTGGAGACTGGGAAGACTCACTAAAAGAGGTACATTCCTCTTTGGAAAGTCTGATGATGTCACCATCCTACAAATACAGCAGGAAAAGAGGAAACCCGACAATAATGCAAATAGCGCGCCGTGTTAATGCATCTTTCTCTAATATCATAACATCATTAGGTAGGAGGTGGAATCCTGCAAGCACTGACTATGTACATGTGTGCAGTTTCCTTTGAGAGGATTCCCCTTTTTGGAGACTGGGAAGACTCACTAAAAGAGGTACATTCCTCTTTGGAAAGTCTGATAATGTCACCATCCTGCAAATACAGCAGGAGAAGGGAAACCAGCCAATAAAGCAAATAGCGCGCCATATTAATGCTTCCCTCTCTGGTATCGTAACATAGTGAGGTAGGGATTTGACTCTTGCAAACACTGACTGTGTATGTGTGCAGTTTCCTTTGAGAGGAGTGCCCTTTTTGGAGACTGGGAAGACTCACTAAAAGAGGTACATTCCTCTTTGGAAAGTCTGAAGATGTCACCATCCTACAAATACAGCAGGAGAAGGGAAACCAGACAATAAAGCAAATAGCGCGCTGTGTTAATGCATCTCTTTCTAATATCATAACATAGTTAGGTAGAGGTTTGAATCTTGCAAACACTGATTGTGGGTGAGGGGGTATGTGTGCAGTTTCCTTTGAAAGGATTACCCTTTTTGGAGACTGGGAAGACTCACTAAAAGAGGTACATTCCTCTATGGAAAGTCTGATGATGTCACCATCCTACACGTACAGCAGGAGAAGGGAAAACCAGCCAATAAAGCAAATAGCGCGCCATGTTAATGCGTCTCTCTCTACTATCATAACAGTTAGGTAGGGGTTTAAATCCTGCAAACTGTGTGTGTGTGTGTGGGGGGGGGGGTGTGTATGTGTGCAGTTCCCTTTGAGAGGAGTGCCCTTTTCGGAGACTGGGAAGACTCATTAAAAGAGGTGCATTCCTCTTTGGAAAGTCTGATGATGTCACCATCCTAGAAATACAGCAGGAGAAGAGAAACAACCCAGTAAAGCAAATAGTGCACCATGTTATTGCATCTCTCTTTAGTATCATAACATAGTTAGGTAGGGGTTTAAATCCTGCAAACTGTGTGCGTGTCTGGGGGGGATGTGTGTATGTGTGCAGTTTCCTTTGAGAGGAGTGCCCTTTTTGGAGACTGGGAAGACTCACTAAAAGAGGTACATTCCTCTTTGGAAAGCCTGATGATGTCACCATCCTACAAATACAGCAGGAAAAGGGAAAACAACCCAATAAAACAAATAGCGCGCCATGTTAATGTATTTTTCTCTAGTATCATAACATAATTAGATAGGGGTTTGAATCCTGCAAACACTGACTGTGTGTGTGTTGGGAGTGTGTATGTGTGCAGTTTCCTTTGAGAAGAATGCCCTTTTGGAGACTGGGAAGACTCACTAAAAGCGGTACATTCCTCTTTGGAAAGTCTGATGATGTCACCATCCTACAAATACAGCAGGAGAAGGGAAACCAGCCAGCAAAACAAATAGTGCGCCGTGTTAATGCATTTCTCTCTAGTATCATAACAGAGTTAGGTAGGGATTTCAATCCTGCAAACACTGACTGTGTATGGATGCAGTTTCCTTTGAGAGGAGTGCCCTTTTTGGAGACTGGGAAGACTCACTAAAAGAGGTACATTCCTCTTTGGAAAGTCTGATGATGTCACCATCCTACAAATATAGCAGGAGAAGGGAAACCAGCCAGTAAAGCAAATAGCATGCCATGTTAATGTGTCTCTCTCTAGTATCCTAACATAGTTAGTTAGGGGTTTGAATACTGCAAACAGTGACTGTGTGTATGTGTGAAGTTTCTTTTGAAAGGAGTGCCCGTTTTGGAGACTGGGAAGACTCACTGAAAGAGGTACATTCCTCTTTGGAAAGTCTGATGATGTCACCATCCTACAAATAGAGCAGGAGAAAGGAAACCAGCCAGTAAAGCAAATAGCACACCGAGTAAATGCGTCGCTCTCTAGTATCATAATATAGTTACGTAGGGTTTTGAATCCTGGAAACACTGACTGTGTGTGGTGGGCTGATGTATGTGTGCAGTTTCCTTTGAGAGGAGTGCTCTTTTTGGAGACTGGGAAGACTCACTAAAAGAGGTACATTCCTCTTTGGAAAGTCTGATGATGTCACCATCCTACAAATACAGCAGGAGAAGCAAAATCAGCCAGTAAAGCAAATCGCATGCCGTGTTAATGCATCTCTCTCTAGTATCGTAACAGAGTTAGGTAGGGGTTTGAATCCTGCAAAAACTGTCTGTATGTGTGTGGGTTGGGTGTGTGTATGTGTGCAGTTTCCTTTGAGAGGAGTTCCCTTTTTGGAGACAGACTGGGAAGACTCACTAAAAGAGTTACATTCCTCTTTGGAAAGTCTGATGACATCACCATCCTACAAATACTGCAGGAGAAGGAAATACCAACCAATAAAGCAAATAGCTCACCATGTTAATGCGTCTCTCTCCAGTATCATAGTATAGCTAGGTAGGGGTTGGAGTCTTACAAACACTGACTGTGTGTGTGTGTATGCAGTTTCCTTTGAGAGGAGTGCCCTTTTTGAAGACTGGGAAGACTCACTAAAAGAGGTACATTCCTCTTTGGAAAGTCTGATGATGTCACCATCCTACAAATATAGCAGTAGAAGAAAAAACAGCCAGTAAAGCAAATAGTGCGCCATGTGAATGCATCTCTATCGAGTATCATAACATAGTGAAGTAGGGGTTTGAATCCTGCAAGTACTGACTGTGTATGTGTGCAGTTTCTGTTGAGAGGAGTGCCCTTTTTGGAGACTGGGAAGACTCACTAAAAGAGGTACATTCCTCTTTGGAAAGTCTGATGATGTCACCATCCTACAAATACAGCAGGAGAAAGGAAACCGGCTAATAAAGCAAATAGCGCACTGTGTTAATGCATCTCTCTTTCTAGTATCATAATATAGTTAAGTAGGGTTTTGAATCCTGCAAATACTGACTGTGTGTGGTGGGGTGATGTATGTGTGCAGTTTCCTTTGAGAAGAGTGCTCTTTTTGGAGACTGGGAAGACTCACTAAAAGAGGTACATTCCTCTTTGGAAAGTCTGATGATGTCACCATCCTACAAATACTGCAGGAGAAGGGAACACCAGCCGATAAAGCAAATAGCTCGCCATGTTAATGCATCTCTCTCTAGTATCATAGCATAACTAGGTAGGGGTTGGAGTCCTGCAAACACTGACTGTGTGTGTGTATGCAGTTTCCTTTGAGAGGAGTTCCCTTTTTGGAGACTGGGAATACTCACTAAAAGAGGTACATTCCTCTTTGGAAAGTTTGATGATGTCACCATCCTACAAATACAGCAGTAGAAGAAAAAACAGCCAATAAAGCAAATAGCACGCCGTGTGAATGCGTCTCTCTCAAGTTTCATAACATAGTGAAGTAGGGGGTTGAATCCTACAAGTACTGACTGTGTATGTGTGCCGTTTCCATTGAGAGGAGTGCCCTTTTTGGAGACTGGGAAGACTCACTAAAAGAGGCACATTCCTCTTTGGAAAGTCTGATGATGTCACCATCCTACAAATACAGCAGGAGAAGAGGAAACCAGACAATAATGCAAATAGCTCGCCTTGTTAATGCATCTTTTTCTAATATCATAACATCATTAGGTAGGGGTTGGAATTCTGCAAGCACTGACTGTGTGCATGTGTGCAGTTTCCTTTGAGGGGATTCCCCTTTTTGGAGACTGGGAAGACTCATTAAAAGAGGTACATTCCTCTTTGGAAAGTCTGATAATGTCACCATTCTACAAATACAGCAGGAGAAGGGAAACCAGCCAATAAAGCAAATAGTGCGCCGTGTTAATGCTTCTCTCTCTCTAGTATCGTAACATAGTTAGGTAGGGATTTGACTCTTGCAAACACTGACTGTGTATGTGTGCAGTTTCCTTTGAGAGGAGTGCCCTTTTTGGAGGCTGGGAAGAATCACTAAAAGAGGTACATTCCTCTTTGGAAAGTCTGATGATGTCACCATCCTACAAATACAGCATGAGAAGAGAAACCACCCAGTAAAGCAAATAGCGTGCTGTGTTAATGCATCTACCTCTGGTATCATAACATAGTTAGGTAGAGGTTTGAATCTTGCAAACACTGATTGTGGGTGGGGGGTAATATGTGCAGTTTCTTTTGAGAGGAGTGCCCTTTTTGGAGACTGGGAAGACACACTAAAAGAGATACATTCCTCTTTGGAAAGTCTGATGATGTCACCATCCTACAAGTAAAGCAGGAGAAGGTAAACTAGCCAATAAAGCAAATAGCGTGCCGTGTTAATGTGTTTCTTTCTTGTATCATAACATAGCTAGGTAGGGGTTTGAATCCTGCAAACACTGACTGTGTGTATCTGTGCAGTTTCCTTTGAGGGGCATGCCCTTTTTGGAGACTGGGAAGACTCACTAAAAGAGGTACATTCCTCTTTGGAAAGTCTGATGATGTCACCATCCTACACATACAGCAGGAGAAGGGGCAACCAGCCAATAAAGCAAATAGTGCGCCATGTTAATGCGTTTCTCTCTACTATCATAACATAGGTAGGGGTTTGAATCCTGCAAATACTGACTGTGTGTGTGGGAGAGGGGGTGTATGTGTGTCCTTTTTGGAGACTGGGAAGACTCACTAAAAGAGGTGCATTCCTCTTTGGAAAGTCTGATGATGTCACCATCCTACAAATACAGCAGGAGAAAGGAAACCAGCCAATAAAGCAAATAGCGTGCCATGCTAATGCATTTCTCACTAGTATCATAACATAGTTAAATAGGGGATTGAATCCTGCAAACAATGACAGGGTGTGTCTCAATGTGGTGTGGGTTTTGGTTTTACTATGGTAGGACATATTATGATTAAAACAGTAAGTGCATTGCACACATCAGGTATCTGTTTTGATTTTACTATGGTAGGACATATTATGATTAAAACAGTAAGTGCATTGCACACATCAGGTATCTGTGTGGCAAATATATATGTGTACATGTCCCCTCAATCATTACATAGGTGTGAAGCCTGCATACTACATGAATATACCTGTTTCCATTGACAGGTTGTGCCGCTGCTTCTCAGATCGTAGGTCACATATGTATATATGTGACAAGGCCATCCACTGTTGTGATCTATGGCCAAGGTCATCTGTGCCACACACACCCATGACAGTTACTAAAGAGCAGTGTGAGTGAGGTTATATGCCTGGGGTATATGTCAGACATGTTCATACACAACAATGACTGGCAATAATGGACAGTCTGTATAGGTGTACAACTGCCTTGTGGATATGCATTCAGGCCTCTAATGTCTTATGTGATACACCGAGGGAATCCACAATACCTATGGATATGTGGATACCAAGGGACACATGACATAATACAAGGCTGTATGTACACATTGGTACCCAACATACATGCTGAGGTCTACAATCAATGTGGTACAGATGGGATAGTATGTATAGTAAATGTGGATGACTATGCCATAGCCAGCTTACTGCTATACAGCATGTATCAGACAACAGGTGTCTGTCTGTATGATACCCTTGTGTAGGATATGCATCCCATCCAGGGAATGCATTGTAGGCCAATGCATGCATTTCCAGATGTGGATGGACACATCCCTAGTATGTTTGCATGTACCTAAGGGGGCTATATGCCAAACAGGTGTGGTCCCAGGAATGGGTGGCGGTCAATACCACTGGTTAGTGTTAGAGTATAGTACCGGAAGGATCCAACTGTTACTGAGTTCCCTACAACTGTGTGTCATTTGTCAGGACATCATCCAATGATTGCTTATAGTCATGCTGTTGAGGTTGTGTATACTACCAGACCGCAAATCATTGACAGATATTAACAGTATCAGCCACAGCATAGTGTCAACCCATGACATACACACATGTGGACCCATGTTAGTACATAACTGTAGTAGAATGCATACTGGCCATTGAAAGTTACTATGAGATGTTAACAATGTGTACAACAGGGTATGCCACACGTCCCATGTGTCCACCATGCACGTACATGCAGACAGTGCGCACCCAACATGTTCACAGATGTGCACTTGCTAATCTGTACTGCACACATCACACACGTACTGTCCCCTCACTAACACATGCTGGCAACACATTACACTTCAGCCAAATGGCACATGGGTGGACAATACATACTCAGACCTAACAGTGGTGTAAACAATGCTACATTGACAATCAGAGCTTTGATGCATAACACCTGCTCAGACATACCTACAAGGATGTCATTACACTTTCATGTTGACAACTTGCTAATATTGCTACACTGTTATAATGTCACCCTGTGCATCAGCACCATGTTAGCCTATTTCTGCATCAATGTTACAGATGACAGGAGGCGACACAGGTATCATCATATGCACAGCGTGTGTTGTTGTTTGCCAGAGCCTGACATTGACCCATCCATTCGACATGTCTTTGTGTGTGTGTGTGTGTGTGTGTGTGTGTGTGTGTGTGTGTGTGTGTGTGTGTGTGTGTGTGTGTGTGTGTGTGAGACAGACAACAGACAGCATGGGCCAATGTTAATGTAATGTGTGTGTGTATGTGTGAGCTCTAGCTGTTTGCTTAATGTGTGTGTCTGCATGCACACAGCTCCACCATGTGGCTGCCATATATGGTAGTTTGTGGGACAGCCACAGGCTGTACCTGCTAGGCTGTACAGATCACTGTCTCTGGCCATGGACACAGTACCTGTGCCTGGCAGGGGTGCAACAGACAGTATCGGGTACCAACCCCGACTGGGTACTGTCATCAGAGGCAGAGGTATGACGAGTGGACCCATGTCCCTGCTGGGACTGGCCAGAGCCACGTGCACAGGGTCTACTGGGACGATCAATGGACAGGCCAGCCCCAACATGGCTGGGGCTGGAACTGCCACTACAGGAACGGCTGTGAACTGTGGGCCGTCAGCGACCACTGCCAGCTGTTGCTGTTGCTGGCATTCATCCACGTCGACGTCGCAACCGTCCCGCATGGTCCTGGCTCATGGAAGACATATTGTGGAGGGCATCTACTGTCTCCCCCCAATGTCTATCAATGACCTCGGTGTAATTCCGGATGGCACCGGCAAGGTCACGGATGCTGTCATTGATAACGGTGTAATGGGCCCTCTGCGCCCTACGTCCCTGTCTGGTGTACCGTTCCATACGTGCCTGAGCCTGCATTACAGCCCAGAACATACTGGACGTTGTAAGGCCTGTGAGGGCACATCTGCCAGGGGCAATACGACCAGCGCTGCTCCCCCGAGAGCCCCTGGACCTCTGCCTATGTGGTACCATTCCAGGAATCCGGCTATGGCTGCTGTGAAGGGATGCAAGTGCCATGGGTACCACACTCTCCTGGTCAATGCCAACTGTATACTGTCCCTCGCCTATGGCTATTGGTGATGAGGGATGTATTGGCGGTATGAGTGTGCGCATAGATGGGGTTGAACACTGTGTACTGTCGATTGGCGGACCAATGACAGACCCTGTCAAACCTTCCTGTGCCAGAATACATGTCTCATCATCACCACTATTCGTGGCAGTGGCTTCAGGTTCCCTGCTGCTTTCGGCCACCCCTACTCAGCACCTGTGGGAGGAAGACAGGAAACACACTTTACAGTCTGCACATGATGCATGCACACATGCACACATGAACACATGAACACATGCACACATACACACATGCACACACGCACACATGTACACATGCACACATGAACACATGCACACATGCACACATATACATTCCTCACTACAGCACATACACACACACCAGCAATCCAACACATACTCTATAGTGGGTGAAGGTGGGTGCCAGTATCACAAGGCAAACAGTCACCACCCACGTGTCAGCATGCAGAATATGTGTCGCACAAGACCATGCAGTGCAAGTGTAGGCGCCCCAATTTCATGGCAGTGTACATGGCTTTGATGCAACTATGTAGTTGTTCAGTGATTGGCTACACCCTGGAACACAACGTGTACCTGGACACAACATTGCTGTGCAAGTATTATCAGCTCTGCAATGCCCTGTGCACCATCACTCACAGGTATACATGCCATGGCTGCATGTGTTATCTGTGTGACACATAGATTTCCATGTCTGAGTACAGTGTCTGTGTCCATAGCAGATAATAGTGGGCACAGGTGTAGCACATGCATGCTATGTACACACACGGGATGAGTGGTGCATGTTGATGTGAAGGAATCCCAATGCTCGACATGACCAGTGTACAGTGGTTATGGTGAGTGTGGGACATATTGCAGATATGTCGGTGCCAGCCATGGCATGGCATGCTACACAACTGCAACATTAAACACCATGTCATGTGACCTATACACCCACTAGCATTCCAGGACATAAATGCGACACTTTGTTCGGATGGCGACTGCTGTGCATATTGTGTATACTGGCATATGTAAGCACACACACAACATGCTATGAATATTGTTTATAGGTGCATATGTTTGCATACACACAACATTGAGGTGCACAGCAATGACTGCTATGAGTAGTACTGTGGTCACTGTAACTGGATGGGGTGTAGTACCCTGTGCCATCATCATCATGCATCTTGTGGTCACTCACAGCTACTAATGTGTGCAAGACCAATGCCTAGCATGTTGTACCTGAACTGCAGTGCCGTGGCTACGTTCACAATTACACAGCCACATTGTACATGGGTGTGTGAGGTGCCCGATAGTGAGCATTGCCTAACATGACTGTGTTATGTGTTGAAGAGTGTTGCACAGCCCCATGATAGGCCTCTACCCCTGAGGTACATCATGTGTGTGTGCATGACATGTGGGATACTGAAGTGTGACCTTACAGCGGGTGTGTGGTAATGCCAAATGTAGCATGTTTTCGTATCCTGCATATGATAAACGTGTTCTGTTGTGTACAGCTGTAGCAACTATGCATATCCAATGTGCAGTACAGTGTTGCCACAAATGTGTCTGCTGCTCTGTGCATTGCATGTGATTGAGGCAACTACTGACTTTACTGAGATGTTTAATGTCTCACAGCAAACATGCACAGCATGCATTATGCATAGGTGTGTTACGTGTACATGGCCTACACCTCACCTATGACATGCACATGTCATTACCAATATTAAAGTGCTAGCACACTCACCAGCATGTATCATCTGCCCTGCTGTCACACCAGAGGGATCTACAAGAATATGACAAGTTTGTCAGTGGCCACAACTGTGGCATTGCTACTGTGAGTGTGCTAAACTACAGTAGAACAACAGTCAACAGTCACAGGTGTACAGATACTATTCCAAATATCAGTATTGCACACAATAGGCAGCACAACTCCTGAACACACAGTACACATCTCACATATGCATATCCTAACAATACAGGTAACAGTAGTCTACAGCTAGGGCATATTACCTGCATGCTCCATGTCATCATGTTGGGTGGCTCCGGCCACCATGATGAAACATGTGTGATGCTGTTGCTGCTGTAGGCCAGGAGACACCACGCTTAGGAGCAGCTTCTCCACTCTGGTGAGGGGGGGATGTATGGCCGCCCCACCACCTGTGGCAAGCTGTTGTCTATGGATATCAGATGCATGCCGCCGGACATGTCTAATTAAATCACTGCAGTGATGGCGTACCTGCTCATATGTCCGGTTATGCATGCCTATGACATTTACCTGATGAACAAGATCTTCCCACAGTGCAGTACGCTCATGCTGGTGCTGGCTGGCCCTGGAAAACAGCAGTGTATAGTGCTGCATCAGGCTGTTATGTATTTTCTGTTCCTCTGCAACTGTATAGGATGGATTGCGTTAATGAGCCATAGCCCTGGAAGACAATTAAACAAAATATGTGTGAGCAAGTCATGTGGCACACTTAACATTATTAAGTACAGATATCACTTAACTGCCATATATAGCATCTGTTTGTCTGTCAGAGGATACACACGTTCAATACCACATATCAGTGCTCAGCCCACAACTGGCTGACAGTGCCTGCCACACTCCATATAACAAACCAGTATACATCAGTACTCGGCACACTGTTTGGGATACAATGCACAACCTCGCCACGGGGGTATATATCAAGCTAATGCATGAAGAAATATGTCATCCAATGCAATGAATGTAAAGTACATTTACAGTATTACCAGTAAACCACCCTAGTCATTGATGCCATACCCCTACCTAACATATGTGCACCGTTGTTAATATAGCTGGCATACTGCCGCAACAGAGTATACATGTTGCTAGGTACACACACATACCCTGTAACACACATGTGATTGCGGGCATGGTACATGCATCATTACACACACATCAGACATACATACAACATATAAATGTATGCCGACACAGATGAGCATTACCTGTGTACCTTACAGTACTGTGTGCCCCTACGTACAGATACCTACGCCTGAGGTATGTAATCTGTGCAGACTACAGGAAACACACAAGACAGTGTTACCAGGGAATGTGAACATACACCATACTGTGCTGTTTAGGCCTAGAGCTTCAGGTAGTACAACAGTTCATATGTGAGCTGTATTCACCAGCAGTACCACTTACTGAGCATACATGTATTGCTTCAGCCTACAATGGGACACCACAGTCGTACACAAGGAACTACGTCACAACATATGCCATCCTACTATGCCTGCATCCCAATAACTGACACATCTTTCTCTGGCCTCACACCTAGGACACAAACTACCATGATAGAAACAACCTCACACTAAGCTATCACACCTTTACAGACCTTGCACACATTCACTGTCACACTCATTCCACCTCACATAGCAGGTATTGCACTGAGTACATGTGTGTGTGCATTGTGTCATAGGTAGGTAATATGCTATTGGCCCTAGGGCCTAGAGCAGCCTAGCCATATGCTACCCTGGCCTTTGACACACATGTAATGTCATTTCACATGCTCCTGTCAACTGGATACACAGAGGTGACTCCCAGGGCATATTACCTATCTCCCAAACAATCATCAGGGGTATGTATGACATTTGCTAATGAGGAGCCTTGTTTGTTAATGCTGGGTGGTTTAGTCCAGAGTATGGCATATTTGTGGATAGGAACCTGTACCTCCATCATGTGCTGTTTAGTGAGGTGGCGAGGATTAGGGCCCTAGGTCATGTAGCCCAGAGGGATTGTGAGGTGTTGACATGGTGGTTGGCCAACTTCTATGGGTGTGACATACCTCTGTATGTCTGGCAGGGGTAACCTCTGGGTGGGCAGAATGCAACGCACTCTAGCTGTGGTTTTGTGAGTCAGTCTGCATAGGGCATGTGTTTGAGGGCAGTATTACTCTTTGTGAGGTATGTATGTGGCCTTTCCAATTGCTGTAGTTGTCATGTGAGGAACATACCACATGGGGCATTGTGATGAGTAGAGGGGAACACTGCCTATATTTCCCTAGATGACACACCTTTTGTAATGACACGTACCATGTAGACAGATTACAAGACTAGTGTGGCACTGTGATTATCAAAGGGGAGGCTACTGTCCACCTGTGTCCCATGTTCCCTTCTGACACCTTCAGTGTTAGGCAGGCTACCACCTATGTGGTAGTTACTGGGTAAAGTGTTTTGGAATGGGGTATGGCACTGCAGTATCAACACTGGTGTTCAGTCCATGCCTTGGTCAACAGGCACATGCAGTACGTATGACCCCGTGTCTCCCTCTCTCTCTCTCTCTATATATATATATATATATATATATATATATATATATATATATATATATATATATATATATATATATATATATATATATATATATATACATACATATATACATATCTATACATATATACATATCTATACATATCTATACATATCTATACATAGCTATACATATCTATACATAGCTATACATATCTATACATATCTATACATATCTATATATATATATATTCATATATATATATATATATATATATATATATATATATATATGTATATATATCTATATCTATATATATATATATATATATATATATATATATATATATATATGGGTCTTCTACTAATTACCGACACAACGATTCCCCGACGGAAAACTCCCCGACGCCAGATGACCGACATCACACAAACCCGACAACAAAACACGAACACCATTACACGAACACCATTACACCGACACGGAACGTAAACAACACGCGACACTACATAGCATACACACTAGCCCTGACCCAAACCCTAACCCTAAGGTCCGACACTATCGCACACTTCACCTACCTGCACCCTAACCCTAACTCATTTAACCCACCCCTAGCCCAAGCTCCGACACTAACGCACACTTCACCTACCTGCACCCTAACCCTAACTCACTTAACCCACCCCTAGCCCAAGCTCCGACACTAACGCACACATCACCTACCTGCACCCTAACCCTAACTCACTTAACCCGTCCCTAAACTACAGTCCCTCACTAGCACACACTTACCTTACCCGAACCATACCTCCGACACGAACACACACTCACCTTTCCCACAGCCTAACCCGACATCCCACAATCTCGAGCACTTACCTGACCGCTCCTAACTCCGTCACCATCGCACACTTACCGCGTCGCGATCGCACATTCCCTTGCCGGTCTTTCCGCTGTCGGCAAATCACCCTGTTGGTACACTTACCTGTCGGTCATCTGGCGTCGGTGAGTTTTCCGTCGGGGAATCGTCGTTTCGGGCATTAGTAGTAGACCCATATATATATACGTATATATATATATCTATATATCAATATATCTGTATATATATATATATATATATATATATATTTACACACACACACACACACACACACACACACACACACATATATATATATATATATATATATACATACACATACATGTATACATCCATTGCTGTACATTTAGATGCACATATAGGCACATATACTGCCCACCTTTCATGCTACACGGCCTGAGGACAGCAAAATGCATTCTGCACAACACTGTGCAATATTATTACATAACCGTATGTATTTTGCTGTCCTCAGGCCGTATAGCTGTAGCAGGCCTCACTGCCTGTAGCTCAGTCCCACAGCGTTTAACCACCACATAACATATACCGGCAATGCTTGCTGTCTGCAATGCCACACACTACAACCTACATACATTTGTGCACATATCAACCTTCAACGACATATATATGTCCAGCCTTCACTAACAGTTGCAGTATGTCCCTTGCCCTATGCACATGTGCATATACATATAGATACGGACTGCTGCCGCATATGGATGATTCACAGTATGTAGAGTACCCTTCAGACACATCATTCGGATGCCTGCAAATACATATCTGGTACATACCTTACCTTTGTATTCCTCACTTCTGTCTGTTGTAGCTGTTGCTTTTTTTTTTTTTTTTTTGTTTTGGTTTCCTCTGTGTGTTGGTCTTTTTTTCAGTGTTTGTCTCTTACAGCCTGTTTGTCTCCATCTGTCTGTCTGTCTCTGTCTGTCTCTGTCTGTCTGTCTGTCTCTCTCGCTCTCTCTCTCAGTTGGTGCAATGATATTATTGCATGTGTGAACAGCAAGTACAGGCTGCTTTTCTAGGTATCTGCACATGTGCATGTGATGGCCTCTGCACCAATTGGTGCCTACCATTTAGTTATTGCATGCAGCCTGCTGTGTGGTAATTGCAGTACTCACTGTGATTGCAGGACACTGCTATAAAATGCTATTTTAGGTAGGCATATCCCTTTCAGTTGTGCAAGGTGGGGCCCATGCTTGTTTGCTGTCGACACTGTTGTCTCAGTCAGAAGGTTGGTATATGTCTCATATCTGAAGCTAGGGTTGTAGTCAGTGATATGCATGTTGTACTGAAACCTGACTGTTGCTTCTTTCAGTGCACTCTTCTCAGTGTGCAAGTTTACTCACACCTCCTAATACTAACACTGGATACATGGGTGTATGCACTTTCTTTTTGAATTAGAGAATTAACTGGCATACAACTGTAGTTATTGCAATGTGTTCCTATGGCTTTCCTATTTTCCCTTTACATTCACTCATTGTAATGCATGATATATTTCTTACAGCACCAAGTTATTGTATATCTGCTGTGGCTTAGTGGTACCTCATGCAGACTGGTGAGTCCAAGGTGTGGAGTTCGAGACAGCCAAGGGTATTTTATTTTGCTGCTGAGCAGTACAAGGGCCTTGTCATACACACTGACTAAGGCAATTTTAAGCAGTTGTAAGTGGGTTTGCGCAGGTTTTCACGATGCTTAACAACGCTTAGCTAAGCACACACATGTGCACACTGGTGCAAACCCACTTACTACTGTTTACAAATGCTTACTCTCGCTAACCCCCGCGCTCATTTCTTTCACAGAAAAGTAAATGGGGAGATAGGAATGTGGAGATAAAGGGTGCACAAAGAGGGGAAGACAGTAGGGAAACCAGCTCGGGATGTACAGGATGGGTGTGGGGAAGGTCCATAGCTACCCATTTCTTTACCAGCAACAGCTGTGCATATGCAATACTTTAGGAGTGAAATTTGAAACCTTCCACCCCTGAGAGAGGGGTGAGGACAACTAAGTATGTTGTACTACCAATTATGAATATGAGGCACATGCACTGTTTGTGAACTGCTATACTGTCATTAGTACGTTACTCACTTCTGAACAGTTTGTGGTTTGTTTGTGTTGACATTAGCACAGTCTGCTCAGGACAACTGGACATATTTCAGTACTATGTATGCCTGCCTACACCCGTGGGTGTGCCTGACTACACAGGTATATGGTACTTTTGGGTAGGGGTGCAGAACTGCGGAAAGCATTATTTATTATCGTGTGCCTTTTATCTTGCTGAACATGCAGAGTTGAGGTGTATCTGTTAGTCTATGAAGGCTAGTAGTCTGTCTCAGTAGCTCCCACCTGTGGACATATCCAGATGGTAGACAGAGGTTAGCCTAGTATCCTTTGACTGTGCACCACACCAGTCTTTTCAGCACCTGAACAATGGCATTGTCACAGGTGGTTGCTAGCAGTACATGGATACATCCTTTGATATTTCTGTGGTGTACTCCTACATACGGGCATGCTTGTGGAATTCATTCTACAGCTATTTGCTGAGTGTGTAACAGCAGACAAGCTGATATTCCTGTGTGTTTCTGACACTTCCAGGCCTCAGATACTCTCAGGTAAATATTTGAACAGCCTCAGGGGAAGGTACATATAAGTGGAATACACCGGTGATATATTTCAGATATTTTGCTGTTGAGACTTTGGGGGATTTGGAGCATATGAATTACTACACCTTTTCTGACATGCAAGCAGTGTCTACTTTCACTTATTGACATTTTTCATTAAGTGAGATTCCCCACCTTTCTGCCTACTGTTAGTACATTTCACAGGGAGTCAGAGGGGCACAGCTAACATTTGTTTGCAAATCAGGGACATCCCTATAAATCAGTCACAGTTGGGAGGTCTGGCCTCTGACCTATTCAAATATGCCAGTGTTTATCCTGTTCTGATACTGTGTGGGGTTTGTAAGGTGCTACTGTAACATTATTCCCTACTAGCATGGCTGGTTCTCTTTTCACAGTCATGTCACGCAATTCCACAACACTTGCTGGTTAAGGGCCACAGAACAAGATTTGTGTTATGCCATTCCTATTCACCTTATACATTCACTCATTGTAATGCATGATATATTTCTTTCAGCACCACATTATTGTATATCTGCTGTGGCTTAGTGGTACTTCCTGCAGACTTCTGAGTCCAAGGTCTGGGGTTCGAGACTGACAGGGGTATTTTATTTTGCTGATGAGTAGTACAAGGGCCCTGCCCTAGAATGACTAAGGCAATTTTAAGCAGTTGTAAGCGGGTTTGCGCGGGTTTGCGCGACGCTTAGCTAAGCGCATACATGCAAACCCGCTAACCACTGCTTAAAAGTGCTTACTCCCGCTAACCCCAACGCTAATTTCTTTTAAAGAAAAGAAAATGGGGAGATAGGAAAGTGGTGAAAAAGGGGGCACAAAGAGGGGCACACAGTAGGTAAACAAGCTTGGGATGTGCAGGACGAGTGTAGGGATGGTCCATAGCTGCCCATTTAACAGCAACAGCTGTGCATATGCAATGAATTTGGAGTGAAATTTGAAACCATCCACCCCTGGGAGAGGGGTGAGGACAACAAAGTATGTTGTACTGCCAATTATAATTATTAGCTTACATGTTTGTCCGATGGACATGTGTGTGAAATGGGCAGCTATGTATGGGGTGTAATTTTTTTGTGGGTATAGATTGCCCTTTTTTTTTTTTCAAGTGAGAGTGGGAAGTGAGGTAGAGGAAGTAGGTATGTCCGGGGAGGTAGGTTGGGAAGGTAAACAGACAAGACAGAGAAGACGCATACAGGGGCGGTGTATGACACATGGGGTAGGTGAACACAATTGATGGGGTCGGGTGTTTGGAAATAGCAAGCCCATGAGCCCACAGATGGTAACAGTGGAACTGAGATCCCCACCCATGGGCAGTCACCACTGCACCTTCACAGCCCCGAGGGTGGCTGTGCTGGGGGCTGCGTAGGATGGGCAGGCTCACCCATGAGATGCGCCACTCTCGCCTCAAGCTGGCGTAGCGGATCAGCGACTGAACACTGGATCTCCCTACGCACCACAGTCCAGACCCTTCGAAGGGTGACAGGTGGCCCTTCTCCGCCCACGCTTGCATGGGGGGATGAGCCCCATCCCCTGCAGTGCTTCCACCTGAAGGTGGCACAGGACCAACGGAGGAGGGGAGCCCGGGCTGGGCACCGGACCTGCTGGTGCCAGGTGCACTCGCCGGCTGAGGAGGGACAGGTGGGTCCACTGGGATCGGCCTTCCCATATGTTCTGTGATTAGGTGTGTTTAATTACAACATAAGCAAAACAGCATTCCAGATTAGTTGTAACAGCATGCAATAATATTCCCATTAACCCAACACACCAAGGGTGCAACAGTTGAACAGCAAGCATAACACATGCATATATTGTACCACAGTGGTTATTCCAACAGCATGCAGGGATGTTTGGTAGCAACAGGCCACCATGATTGCGGTGTTTAAACAGGGCACATGCATCAACGTGAATGCAAATATTTATAGAACAATAGGACATATGTCCCAACAAATATTTAAGATTACACATACCCATTGAGGTGTGGAATTGCATGGTTTATGCACATACAGTAGGGTGTATAAAAAACCTCGGTTAACATCTTATAATGACCTTTTAGTCAACACTACATTCCTAGTGACTGCAAGTGTATATCCCCTACCTGTATTATTACACTTGCCACCATACATTAGGTTGTGTACTGGGTTTGGCTAGTTCAATATATGCCTGACCTATATCTGACATACTAACTGTCCAGGATGCAGATGTTACTGCTACATATTTCTTGATTGCATTTATATTTATCTACATATCTGGGATGTTTTCACATGACATTTTCACTTCGATTTGTACAGTACCCTGCATTTCTTGACAAACACTCACATTTCTGGGGAGAAAATAACATGCTACACGTGTGCCAGGTTTACATATTCATGCCAGCCAGTAACTGCCTGTTGTGGACTGTATATATGTTTCACAGCTACTAGTACTTCCATCACCCACTTTATATGGGACTGCACAACTCTGGGTTGCCAGCACCTTTTCAAACAGTACTGCTTGTATACTGCAAGGGTACAACAACATTTCAGACTCTGTGACACAGACACACTCTGGGTTTTAGACCTTTATTAATGAAATTACACACTTTTCCACAGGCTCACTCCTTTATTTATTTTAACGGTGTATATGGCAGACATGTTCAAGACATATAATACCTTTATTAATAGGTTAGAACAATCTTTTTTCAGGCTCACTCACTTATTTTATATAACAGTGCCTGCAGAGATATTATTCCAGACATATGCTGCCTTTCTTAATGGGTTTCTACACTCTTTTTCTGCCTGTCTGATGTTTTTATCTGACAGCACATGCAGAGGACTTATTCAGGCAATTTTATGGCTACAACACTTTCTTTCATGCTCTCTCCCATATTTTATATAACAATACATGCAGAATAATCACTAACCTGCATGGTGGCACAGCCTTAGCAGCTTATCAGCATAGGCTTGCTGATTCGTAGCACAGTCACCTGCAGCTGTAAAGTAAATGAAGGGATATTGAGACATACCTATCTGTTATACATACTCCATTATCAATTCTTACATGCTGCATTCCATGGCTACATACTCAGTTGTGGGGCATCCCGCATCCCACGGGCCTCCTGTATCCATTGGTTCAGGCGGTCCTGCTTTTGTCTCTTCAGGTCTGCATGGTGGTGACGGACCTGCTCACCAGTCCAAGGAACACCTGTGGCACTGGTGAGGTCATGAGCTAACCGGTTCCAAGCCTCTGCCTTGTACTCCGTCCCTTGGAACTGGCCCTGCAGGAGTCTTGACTTGTGACGGTGGACAAGGAGCCAAACCATGTATTTGGACTCCTCGATGCCCCAACGTTGCGCTTGGAAGCGTGTTCCCTCTCCGACACCAGACATTCTAACTGCAGATGTGAGCTGCAATCAGTTATGGCATGTATTCCTGCCTGTGGGGCTTAAATATGCCGCATTTCCCCGCACTTTTTTGTGATTGGCCATTTTGTAAAATTCTCGGCTGACTGCAGACCTGCTTAGTAATGGTTAAACTACCATTCGTACGTATATGACTGTTAATAGTGGCTGTTTCACCGATGTTGTTATGGCTTAGTGGTTCTGTACTTTGCTTCTGATGCACAGAGTCCTGGGTTTGAATCTTGTCATTCATTTTATTTTCATACTATCCAGACAGGCTAGGGGGTGTGGCTGCATTTAAGCAACTTTGCTCTACGTTGCTCCTCGGTGCCCTACGGTGCCCTGGATGGCACGGCGCACACATCCGTGCAAACATATTGCGCTGGGTAAAGTGCCATTGAACTATGGGCAACTCTATTGCGCTGGGTAAAGTGCCATGAAACAATGGGCAACTCTATTGTGCTAGGTAAAGTGCTATTCAACTACGGGCAACTCTATTGCGCTGGGTGAAGCGTTGCTTAACTGCAGGCAATTTTATATCAGGATCCTTTAAAATATTTATTTTGTTCACTGATACATTGGCCATTTCACTGCTTTTTGGTAATGTTTAAACATATTTGTCAGGTATTATTTCATATACTGATTTCAAAAATAAATACGAAGGGGAGTGGTGGGACTCGAACCGTGAATGCCTCTTTTTTGTCCAAACGCTTTACCATTATGCTATTGCTATTTGGTGTGATTTGCATTAACATTCTTTCTTATGCTCTTCCATGTCAGAATTGCTAACTCTAGCTAAGCAATGGGCACACCCGCGCAAACACGCGCAAATACGGGCAGCTATTTTGGGGATTTAAAAAAATATATTTAATGTTTTGCGTTTTAGAACTGTGATAGGGGTTTACAATATCAGGGAGTGTGGTGTTGGGTGCAGGGACATTTGAGCAGACTCGCTCTTGTGTGTGTGCTTTGTTTCATTTTAAAACACTTGCAGGGGCGTGGACATTTAGACTGCTCAGCAGTCGGACACGCCCCCTGCTTTCTTACACAGTCCGTGTAAGACTTACGGTTGAGTCAGCATGCCCTCATGCATATTCATGGCACGCTGACGTCAAACCATTCAACTGCAGCCTCCGAGTAAGACTTATTAAGTCTTACACGGAAGATTAGTGAATCCGGGGGTAATACTTCTCTAACAAATATTTGAGTTTTTGCCAAGAGAGTATTTTATGGGTAATATTCATACCATTATTTAAAGTTTGTAGTTCTTTATTGCACACACTTATTGTGAGACAGGTACATTCTGAAAAAAAGAGAGGTAGTTTTTGCTTTTCCAGTTCACTGTAATGATCTTTCTGGCAATGGCCAGGATAGACCATAAGAGAGGCACGTGTGTTTTAGGAACTGAATCCAGAATTGAAACATTAAACAGAATCAATGAATTTGTTATATCACATTTGTCTGACCACAAGGCTTTAGTAAATTTTTTAAATTCTTCCAAGAACGGAACAACCTTTTGACATTTTAGGACCATATGTTCCCAATCTGCTTCTAAATTATCATTACAACTCCAACATTTTAAATTGTCTTTTCTATAGAAATTTTCTATGTTGGATGGTGTTAGAAAACTTCTGTATAAGAACTTCCACATAAAAATTCTCCAGTAAATGGAAGATGTGGAGTTACTTACAGACCTTAAATAAAGTTTTTTATTTACTTCTGAAAATGATTCCTTATTTATTTTCATAGAATATTCTGAATGAAACACATCAAAATCTACGAGCTCAGATCCCAGAATTTTGTAAATTATTGATAAATACAACTTACTCTTATTTTAATATTATTGATCTGAAAGAAAAATTCTAGAATTAGTGTTCGTAACTAGAGTTATTTGTAATTTACTATTTATGTATTCCCTTAGTATCTCTATATTAACACATTTGCATTATTTGTGTTGCATCTAGCTAAGAGTTTCTCTGCAGAAATTATTTTAGTCCCATCTAAATATTGATGCCAAAATTTTTAATTATTCCTCTCAAGACTAGATATTGTATTTTCATTAAAAGATTGATGGTGGTGCTGCGGTAGTGTTGTCGCCTCACAGTAAGACACTGTCCGATTTGATTCTCAGTTATAGACTCTTCTGCGTGGAAACATGCATGAATGGACGTACCTTCGTTGAAGGCTGTGCATCAGGGCTGATAACTCGGCATGTAAAAATCAACTACCAATCATTAGCGGACCAGAGTTCTGCTGTGGCAACCCCTAACTGAGAAAAGCCAAAAGACACAGCAACAATAAAAGATTGTAGACAACCAATGGAGCAAGCTGCAGGAAAAATCAGAAATAATAGTTGTTTGACTAAATAATTACTCTCCATTACCATTTTAAAGTTATATAAGATATGTTCAATTCCATAAGTATAGTTAGCAAAGGAGCTGTCATTCAGGCGATAGTCTCTTAGCACCCAATACATTACACTAGTGTTTGATGAAATATTATATTTTGTTTCAGTTACCATTTTTCTGGTTATAATCGATTCGTGTAGGTATTTCCAGTCTGAATTATAAGATGAATTCAACCAAAGAGCTATAATGTTTAATATGGCAGATTTTATATAAAGTTTAGTATTTGGGAATCTGATACCATTTTCTCCCCAGCTTTTGATATGCCAATCATATGAAATTCTTGTTTTTTTAGAATACCACAAGAATTTTAATACTATAATGTTCAATTTCTTAATAATTTGTTTGGAGGGCAATAACAGTAATGATTGATCAATATATAATACCTTTGGCAATATTATCATTTTTATTAATATGACCCTGTCTTCCATTGAGAAAAAATTTCTATTCCAATTCTCAATTAATTTTGGAATACTATTAGATAATATTTTTTATAATTTAATGGAACGGTTTCCTTCCTTTTGTTTTTATATCAATTCCTAAGTATTTAAGTTGTTTATTTTTCCATTTAAACTCTTTATATATTTTTAATTTTAAAGTAATCTTTTTATTTATTAACATTGTTTCTGTTTTATTATGGCTGAATTTTAATCCAGATATTTTCTCAAAGCAGTTCATTGAATTGATGATACTTTCTAATGAAGATTCAATATCACTAGAAGTTAATAAGGTATCATCCGCAAACAACTGGATTTTAGAGTCATACTTTTCATTAACCAAATAACCTTTTGTTTTACTGTTATTTCTAATGTATTTGGCAAAGGGTTCTATAGATAAAGCAAATAGTAATGGGGATAGTGGATATCCTTGCTTTGTTCCCATTAATAGTCTAAAAGAATAAGGAAGGAAAGAGCCAATTTTAACAAAATAAAATGTATTATTATATAGCTTCATTATTATTTCTTAAAATTTGAAGAAAAAATAAATATCTTAAGCACTTTTTTAAGTATAACCAATTAATTGAATCAAATGTCTTATCAATGTCTAATGATAATAGCAACAATTCTGTTTTATTATTATTAGCAAGATCAATTAAAGATAAAAGTCTAATAACATTATCTTGCACATTTCTCTCCAAAATGAAACCAGTTTGGTCTTCACTGATCAGATTTGGCATTATATTGTTTAATCGTTTAGATAAAATGGCCATAAAGATATTGTAAGCAACATTTAAGTAAGGAAATAGGATGGTACGATGTACATATCTTAGGATCTTTACCTTGCTTTAAAATAGGAGAAATAGGGGAAATCAAAGAGTATTTCCATGAAGGCAAAGTATTTGAAGTGTTTCTAACCTCATCGAATGTATTTATTAGTGTTTTTAATATATTATCTGGGATTATTTTGTAGAATTCTGGTAGTAAACCATCCAAGTCAGAAGCCTCATTATTTTTCAGACTTTTTAATTTGCTCTTTTAATTCTCTGATAGTTATGGGCTTATTTAACATGTCATTCTGCTATTTTGTTACTTTATGTTTTACATTTTCTTTTAAAAAGTTACCAGTACTATCACTATTGACTAGTTTTAAATCTTTATTACTCAATTATTCATAATGTTTTCTAAAAACTTCTAAAATGTCTTTTAAATTACTCGTTTGCATTTATTGTATACCTGATAAGTGATTTC